>NW_028241893.1:0-38931 GCF_964263255.1 Lissotriton vulgaris
CAGTGCCAAAGTGCCAGTGTTCCCTGTATAAACTATAACGGTAATTGGTTGTCCATGATTGGTATGTTTGGCTTACTAGTAAAGACCCTAGTAAAGGGCACTATGTGTGCCAGGGCTGGTAATGCAAATGCTACTAGTGGGCCTGCATATATAATTGAGAACAACAAGGGAACCCAATTAAGTCGAAAGGGACCTTGGAGATAATGCTATTCAGACAACAGTGGTCCCTTTAAGGAAGAATATACGAAGTGAATAAATATAGACTCAGTCGTAGCTATATTGTTTGGACTTGTCCAGCCGGACAGAGGTCTAGTATTTACTTGCAATTGAATATAGGAAATGTTACACAACAATTCACAAAGTGGGGCACAAGCCTGCACCATACTTAACACATGTGCAACAGACATTCAGTGACAAAACTGAAACAAAAGGGCTTATAGGCAAAAGCTTGAGGTTTGTAGTACCAGTAATTGCACAGTGTCAAGGTACAACAAAACATAACAAACACCTTTACATTAGAAGTACACATAAAGGTTTTGAGCTTGTATAAGGTGTTATGAGAAGTCAATGGCGTTTCGATCTGTTAACTTGATACACGGATCATCATCAGGACATAGATATTATACCTAACAATTTGAAGCCTCAGATGCCTAGTGGGTAGAGAGGGAAAAAAAGCAATGGGCGAGGGGATTAGGAGTAGTGAAAGCCATTAAAATAACATGTTCGACAACAGAAAATAGTGCTTAAGCTAACTCCATGCACAATCGGTGTAAAATTGCGTTTTAATGTCATGGACACAGTTCCTAAGATGGCATCAAAATTATTACGAAGACTCGTGAGGGTGATGCGAAGATACGAGATCAGCTTAGAGCAACATTTCATACTAAAGTGATCAGTATCCAACTCATACTGTACAGTTAAACTTAGAATTTAAAAATTTAAAAACCATTTCACATTCGGCATTCGGCGCAGCATTGCCATTACAGGGTGTACTAGAGAGTGACGGTCGTGAGAGGGCAATTTCGGAGGTGAACGCGGTACTGAGCCGTCATAAGGTGGAGATCATGCAAGCAAGGGCTTGAGCGGTGATGTGTGACAAGGAGGCGGCAAGGTGATCACAGGGGCTGGAGTGCTTACCGAATAAGGGTGAGCCAGTGTATGTTGTAGCAGGAGGTCCTGCAACCTTGAAGCGGTAGTGCTCGGTGGTTCGATTCCTGTGGGGAGGGGATGGATTTAGACAAGGAACGGTTGAGATAGCTGAATGGCGGGCCTCTCGATGGACGCTTACCTATTAAAGGTCAGTGGAGGCAGAAGCCGTCAATGCGGGTTGGGACGCCCGAACCTGCACGTAGACAGGTCGGCTCAGTTAAGTCCAAGGCGGGGGGCCAACGGCATAGTAGCCTACGAGTAAAGGAAGTGAATGAGGGAGTCAGAACTGGAAAGTTAGGAGGTTGAAGAAGCGGTACCACAAGGGTTACAAAACTTACCGGGCAAGGGAAGAGCAGCGGCACAATCGCGGGGTCTGCGGGGTAGTGTTCACATGTTAACTAGTGGGCCTGCAGCACTATTTATGCCACCCACACAAGTAGGCTTAAAAAGGGAACTCAGGCCTGCCATTGCAGGGCCTGAGCACAGTTTGTTAAACTGCCAGGTTGGTCTGTCAAGTGCACTCACAACTCTGTGGAAGCCTGAGATCTTCGTAACTGTAGCAGCCTGGAACGGCAGTCCCGGAGGAGCTGAGTTGCTGGCCTGAGTCCGCTGTTGCTAATTCACGAAGTTGCATTGGAGGCCCAGCCGCTGGAAGAGGAGAGGGGAGTGGGTTCGCGCCCCCAGGTAATGTGTGTCGACTACTGGGGCAGGGCGTGGACTCGGAGGGAGATGCTCTCGGCCTCTCTCCTGTGTTGGCAGCGCAAGTCTCTGCTTTGGCTCGGATCGCGGCCCATATTGCCAAGGGAGTGGCAGTACAGGGGCCTGAGTGCAGAGCTGCGCTTTTTGTTTACATGTACCTGTGTTGGGGGCAACTGTTGAAAGGCTGACTGCAAGTCAGAAGGAGAGGCGGAGGGACCGCCTAAGGCACAGTGATCAGTGCCTGAGTGTATTACGCATTATTCCATTTCTGCATAACGGAGTACCTGACTGTCATATTACACAATGCATCATTTCTGCATAAAGGAGTACCTGATTAGAGTATTCCGCATTGCATTAGTCCTGCATAACAAGCTACCTGATTAGTGTATGACACATGACATTTTATCTGCATAACGAACTACCTGATTGTCGTATGACGTATTCCATTGTTTCTGCATAATGGCCTACCTGATTAACGTATTGTGCATTGCATTATTCCTGCATAACGAATTACCTGATTAGTGTATTACACATAGCCTTATTTCTGGATAACAAGATACCTGGTAGTTGTATTACGCATTGCATTTTTTTACCTTGCAAAGTGCCT
This sequence comes from Lissotriton vulgaris, assembly GCF_964263255.1. Classification (NCBI taxonomy): domain Eukaryota; kingdom Metazoa; phylum Chordata; class Amphibia; order Caudata; family Salamandridae; genus Lissotriton; species Lissotriton vulgaris. The sequence goes on from NW_028241893.1 coordinate 2,456, forward strand.
GATTGTTGCGTTAAGCATTGCATTCTTTTTACATTGTAGAGTGTCTGATTGCTGCGTTACGCCTTACAGTATTTTTACATTGCAAAAGGGCCTGATACTAGCATTATGAACTGTATAACATGAGATTAGTATTACAGGAGAATGTTTAGATGTGCTCAATAATACCGCCAGAACTTACATGGGGTGGCTGGCCTAACAACCGGCCAAGAGAAATAGTACACAACCTCATATGTTGGATTTATATTGTGTGGTCTTATCGTATATCTTTTTATATAAAGTTTATACTCGTTTTTATAAAACTTGCGTGGAGTCTATTTGTGGTGTCATCATTGGGTTGTTGTGAGCGTTGTTGCAAATACTCTACACATTTGCCTTGAAGATAAACCTGGCTGCTCTTGCCAAGCTACAGAGGGGGTGAGTGGGGCTATCTAAGAAGGTGACCTTCCTTTCTCTGATGTTGGCACGCGGGTCTCTACTACTTGGCCTAAGGTACCTACCTCAGCCAACCAGGGATCCTTGGTCTAACAGGCCTTTTAAGGCCCATACATGCCAATGCTTCTTGCTAGGCCATGTGAAGAAGGAGGCAGTATTTTGCTGACATCAACAACCCCCTCTCACCTGATGAGAGCCAATGCATAACAGAGGATCATGATTGAAGGTCGAGAAACTGCAAGAGGATTTTAGCATGTTGTGCCCTTAAAAAGTACAATACAATCTCAGTTTTGTAAAGAAAGACCCAGAGATTTTTACTGCTTGAACATGACACTGACTTCTGCAAATAGTAATATCCCTTAGGGCATATATGTACTTATATGTGCAGGATGCATATTGGGGTGACTCTAGGCCCCTTGGGTTTGGATTTCCTAAATTGTGATTTTCTATTAGGAAGCTGCAATTTAAGAAACGCAAATCATTTCCTATTTTATCCGTAGGTGGGAATGCCATGGCTTTTCCTATTTGTGATTCCCTAATAGCGATTCCTACTTTGTAAAAACCACTATTAGGAAATTGCAAAATGAGTACATCTCATTTTGCATTTTATAAATAGCAATTCCTACGGAATTGGTATTTAGAAAATGCAAAATACCACCTTACTACATCTGGCCCATAGAGAGTCAAACCTATAAACTAACCTACTGCAAAAGTTTGATTAGTATACTAGGCACCCTACTAATGAGTGTTACTGCTCCTAACATATTTTATGTGAGTGACTGTGTGTATACGTGTGTGAGTGAGTCTCTGAGTGGCTCATCGGGTGTGTAAGTCGGTGTGTGAGTGTCTGTATGGGTGTATAAGTGGGTGTATGAGTAGCTGTGTGAGTGGCTGTATTTGTGAGTGTGTGTGTCTCTATAAATGAGTGAGTTGTTGTGTGAGTACATGTATTTGTTCTTGAATGGATATGTGAGTGGCTGTTTGGTCATGTGAGTGAGTGTATGAGAGGTTGTGTAGGGGTGTGAATGGGTGCCTGAGTGCTTCTGTGAATGATGTTGTCAGTGATGTCATCAGCGATAATCTTTGAGATGTCAACAGTGATGTCTACAGTGATGTCACTGACCATGTCATGAGTGATATAATATGTGAGGTCATAAGCAGTGCATTGCGGGCGTAAGTTATAGTTAGCTGAGGTAACTATAACTGCTGAATATCTATGGTTTTGTACAAGTGAAATCTGTGGCTCACTATAACGACCTGTAACCTTTTTTTTCAGTGAATTTCTAAGGTTTTTTAAATTCTATTTCCTAACTATGAGATTCCTGTAACCTTTAGTTTTTTTAAGCAAGTTTCTAAGGTTTTTTAAATCCATTTTCTAACTATAATGTCCCTGTAATCTTTAGGTGTTTAAGTGAATTTCTAAGGTTTTTTAATTATATTTCTTAACTGTAATCCTTAACCTTTTAGCGTGAGTGTGTGACTGAGTGGTGCATGAGCATCTCAGTGGGTGTGTGAGTGAGTGTCTCAATGTGTGTGAGTGGGTGTGTGAGTGTCTGAATAAGTGTCTCACTGGGTGTGTGAGTGGGTGCACAAGTGTCTGAGTGGGTCTGTGAGTGTATGTGTCAGTGGGTGCATGAGTGTCTGAGTGAGTGTCTGAGTGGGTCTATGAGTGAGCATTTGAGTGATTAAATGGGTTTGCGAACGCCTCCATGAGTGTGTGTGTCGGTCTGTAAGTGAGTACATGAGCATCTAAATGGGTATGTGAGTGTCTGAGTGGGTTTGTGAGTGGGTGCATAAGGCTCTGAGGGGGTCTGTGCATGGGTGCATGAATGTCTGAGTGGGTCTGTTAGTGGGTGTTAGATTATCTGAGTGGGTTTGTGAGTGCCTTCATGAGTGTGCCAGTCAGTCTGTGAGTGACTTCATCAGTGTCCGAGTGGGTCTGTGAGTGGGCGTGAGAGAGCATGAGTGATTCTATAATTGGGTGCATGGGTGTCTGACTGGGTCTGTAAGTGGGTGTGTGAGTGTCTGAGTGGTTCTATGAGTGGGTGCATGAGTGCCTGAGTGGGTTATGCTCATTCTCAGCTTGTTTTCTGCCTTTTTTTCTGCAAAATGTTGACCTTTATTTCGACTCTTTCTGCTTGTTTCTGCCCATTATTTTGCCTCTTTCTGCTTGCTGCTGGCCTTTTTTCTGCCTCTTTTCTGCCTCTTTCTGCTAATTTCTGACCAACATTTTTTCCTCTTTCTGCTCATTTCTGACCTTTATTTTGCCTCTTTCAACTTGTTGCTGATCTTTATTCTACCTCTTTCTGCTTGTTTCTGACCTTTATTCTGCCTCTTTCTGCTCATTTCTGACCTTTACTTTCCCTCTTTTTCCTCTTCTCTCCAACCAGCTCTTGATCCCTGCTTGCAGGAGCCGGTATTGCTCCAGTAAGCATGGAGCTGCTTGAAATAGCAGCTCCCTGCTTGTAGCAATGTTTTTATCGGTTTCACTGTACGCATATATGCGTGCAGGGAAACAGAAGAAAACTCTGCTTTCTGCAAGCCGGAGCTGTGGCTCCAAGAGGGGGGCCACGGAGCCCCCTCCATCATAAAACTTTGCCCCAGAGAGGTGTTAGTCTCCGGGGGTGGAGGTCCACAACAGACCCCCTACATTACTTTATTTCATCCTCAGGGAAGTTGTGAGCCCCTGGGCTGCAGGGGGGCCATGCAGTCTCCCCTTAAATACAATGAATTTCCCCTGTTCCCCTGTGGGGGGCATTTGATGTTTTTAAGTGCCTCAGAAAGGTAGTAATCCTCTGGGGCAGCAAGGTGCCACCCAGGCTGCCTGCATTAATTGAACATCATTTGTCCCGGAGAAGTGGCAATAATATTTAAAGTGCCTGGGTGAGGTAGTGGTCCCAGGGGCTTTCATAAGCCATAGGAGGGGGGCCCGGTGCGCCCTCCTCCTTTATATAATTGGTCATGCCTCCGTTACCTGGCACGCGCGGGGGCTAAAGATTATAGATGCGCTTCTTTTTTCCGGCGAGAGCTGTGGATCTGGTGCAGTTCCTGCCGACAAATTTCTTTTTTTTTTTTAAGTCATTTTTGCTGTGTCCGAGTCCCTCTGGGACCTCATCACCACATCTAGGGGGTCAGGGTATTTCCACTCTGCCCCCTTTTTATTTTTTTATTTTTTGTGGGATTCGGCTTTAGCCAAGTCCCAAGGTAGCTGACAAGCACAGTGATTCTCAGATCTTCGGAGGATCCACACCCCTGTATAGACAAATTTTAGTTTAGGCTAATATCTCTAAAACTACTAAACTGATTTACACCAAATCATAAAAATGCACTTATCCAGAAAGAAAATGGTCTATTTTGATACACAAATGTGAAGGTGATCGAACATAATTATTTGACACACTTAATATAAAGTTTGTGTATTTATTGTAACGTTGCCACTCTAACACACTATGCAAGACTATGTGATCGAAAAGACATGTTCATGAACTGGGACATAAGGCAACACGATTAGGGTGTTGCAATTGCCGATCCACGGCGAGATTTTAATATTTGGGAATTATGTGTAAAACTGTTATCACAGGCCCTTTGTATTTTAAACAGTGCATTATGTGACTGTGCTAGACAAACATGTTCTAAGATGGCGCCCGTATGAGAATACAAGGTTTTGTTCCTTGTTTATGTCAATTCCCGACAACTCTCGAGTTTTAAAAATGGTGCCGCCAAATGCATTCTCTATGACACTGACGAAGGGAGTCTTTCCCGAAACGCGTTTGTCTGAATAAAGTTTGGCGTTCAAAGCTTTCTTGATCCTGTGAGTGCTGCCTGACTTTTTGGCAGGACTGGGGAGACACGGTGTGGAGCTTTAATATTGGCGCGGTACACCGCCGCGCTGCAGCACACGCCTTTGGAGTGACTCGCTATCGGTGTAACTTTTGGAGCAGGTTATTTACAGCGAGTGCACCGCCATTGCCAAACTTCTGCTGGGAACTCTGCAGCTCGAATCAACGGACTAAGAACGGATAGCAGCACTGCCCAAGTGACGTGGTAAGTCTGCAGCCATCCCTTATTTTGCTCCGTTGAGCTACATTAATCCATGTAAATCGGCATATGGCAAGGCGAGGGACATATAAGCAAACGAACAACGAAGGATAAGTGACACATCGGGACCGAAGTGCCACATTGCATAAAAAACATTGCCAAACTATGTACAACATAACGGAGCGTAGAGATGCAGCGGGAGGCATGTTCAAGAATAAAAATCCCGACATCACTAAACCGCCTGAAAAAGTCGTTAAAGAGACTGGCAACACTTTATACGTGCAGTACATGAAGCTTGAAAAACTCTATGAAAGGGAATTGCGCAAATGGTGGGAAGGTACCTCTCTCCAGGGATACTTAGAGGTTGAAAGAGTCCCCAGGGGTCTACGCATTTTCACCATTCCAGCGTATGAAAATCCAGATCCTTTACTTTCAGAAGCTTGGGCTGCACATATAGCCTTGTCATGTAAAGGTATGCTGGAGATATTGGTGCAATTCGCATGGAGTGATCGCGATAAGACTATAAAAGAGATAGAAACTTTGGAAGAAGAGCTGATGAAAAACAATGAAAAAGAGCAACAGGAGCAGCTAAGAGCGGAAATGAAGAAGAGACTTACAAAGTACGAATTAATGATCAGAACACGAAAGCAAGAGAAATTTGAAAGAGATGAACGAGACTATGCCATGGGGAGGGTTTTACCCTTCGCAAAAAGATATGACCAGACACGTAAAGACATGGCTAAAAAGGCGCAGGCTCCTGGGGCCGCAACCAAACCAACAGAAGAGACCTCAGAATCAAGTATCTCTGATAGGGATGACTCAAATGATGAAGTCGCCGGACCATCAGATCTAACGACCAAAACTCTTTTTCACCAGGAATTCAACCTGATAAGACAAAATTGGTTGAGGGGCGGGAAGAACAAGCCCCCGAACAAGGAGGCAAACAAGGAGAGGCGGTTGGAAGAGGAAGAGCAAAACCAAACCCAACCTCAAGGGTAACCAGGAGCAAGCGGGGAGGCAGGTGGTAGACAGACAAGATCTACTTACCATAGTGAACCTCTCAGCAAAAGTCTTAACACCATGCAAAGAGTCCGTTTTGAGACTGGGTCTTATCTTTTGCCCAAATAACACCATGGAATATACACAAACAAGAATTGATTTGTTCAGGTTCATCCGTAAAATCAAGCTACACAAATACTACAAGGTCAAACCAACGACTAAAGAGACAAGACTATTAAGAATGAATTCAAGGGAAACAGATCTTTTAAATATCAATGATCTAACTGCATGCAAACTTTTGGAGGACTTACGACAAGAAAATACCACTTCAACACCTATGGTGGCGAACACTTTGAGTCAAAGACTGATGAGACTCGAGATACAACAGGACTCACCGAGCAGTGGTTTAAAACTAGCATCTAAATTTGTCCCCACAGGAGTGACAGCTGCCATTGATACCTTTTCAGAGACTGTCATCAGGGATCTGATGACATTAAGGGATGAACAACCAAAGAAGGGGTCATTTAATCTGACTAAAGAACAGCGTGAGGCAGTGAAAACTTTGGCTGAGGATATGTCAATTATTTGCAAGCCCTCTGATAAAGGAGGTAATATCGTTATTCTATCTCGGGACCAATACATAGCGGAGGCTATGCGCCAGTTGAGTGAGGCGAGTTGCTACGAGGCCTGTACGAAGAAGATTTACCTAGAAAGTCAAGTGAATTTACATCACCTACTAAAAAAATGGCATGATAAACAGATGCTGGATCTTGATGAGTACCTCTTTCTGAAAACAAAGGATCCTATTCTTCCCACATTTTATCACTTACCCAAAGTGCATAAAAATCGAGACAATCCCCCTGGAAGACCAATTATTTCCTCAATTGGTGGTTTGACTGAGAATTTGGCCAAATTTTTGGATCATTATCTTTTTGAATTTGTACTTTCTTTAAAATCCTACGTGAGAGACACTTCTGAGTTCATTAAAAAGATCGCACATATTGAATGGGACTCTGCATATTGTCTTATGACCTTAGACATAACAAGCCTTTACACATGCATAGAACATTCACAGGGCATTGGGGCTGTAGAGTACTTTCTAAAGAAACATACATTAAATCTGGCACTGCATAATCAAATGCTATTGGAACTGATAGAATTTTGTTTACAAAATACCATTTTTTTTATTCCAGGATGACATTTATAGACAAGTATCTGGTACGGCAATGGGCTCCTGCTTCGCCCCCAGCTACGCAAACCTTTTTGTGGGCTGGTGGGAGGAGCAGGTAGCCTGGGCCACAGGTAATGCAGTCTGGACAGATAAGGCAATTGCCTGGTACCAATACATTGACGATCTGTTCTTAATCTGGAATGGTTCCATATCAGAGGCAAAAGAATACATTGGATTGTTAAATGATAACAACTGTAATCTTAGATTCAATGGTGAAGTCAGTAAGGTAACGGTGAACTATTTGGATCTGAAAGTTGAGGTTAAGGAAAAGAAAATTGTTACCTCTCTCTGTAGGAAACCAACTGCAGGCAACAGCGTGCTACATGCCTCGAACGGGCATCCTAGGAAGTTAATCAACAGTATCCCCTTTGGGGAACTCCTACGAATCCGCCGCAATTGCTCGCTTGATAGTGATTTTGAATAGGCAGCAGATGAATGTACCGCAAGATTTATTGAGAGAGGTTACAAACCCAATCTCCTTAAGGATATACGGAACCGAGTGAGCCGCCTATCTAGGAGTACACTATTTGTAAAGAAAGTAAGAACTGAACAAGAGGGTGGTAGGTTTAGTATTATTACCCCATTTTCCTTCAACTCTAACAAATTAAGAATGATCCTAAAAAGACACTGGCATATCCTAAAAACAGATAGCATAATTGGTATGGACATCCCTAGGGCCCCCATGATCACATTCAAAAAGGCGAGATCCTTAAAGGATCAATTGGTTCATAGCCACTTAGAGCCAGTGGTGAAAAAGAAGGGAACTGAGGAAATAGAATATTTTACGTGGCCAGTGTGTCCCCCACTCGCACCCTATCCATGTACCTATGCCCCATGTATGTCCATGTTGTCATGTAATTCCCTTATCATGCCTGTAATATTAATGCCTCTGCATTTCCGTCCAATATTAGCATGTCAGTTATTAGGCCTTCCATGAATGAAACGTTAATTCTGCACTAAGGCCTACGTTACCAATGCATTTACATGGTACACGTTTAAAAGTCGAGATGCACACGTTTTTGTGGCCCATCCGAGCCAGGCCCTGAATTCAGGCTCCGAGCCTCTTCTGACTCTGAAAGCTGCAGTTTAGTTATACATCCCTGACCTCTCCCTTACTTCCTGCTCAGCCGAGAGGTGCCCAGCCTGGCCTGCCAAGACGTAATTTGGCATACAGTTATCTGCTCAGCTCCACAGAAACACATTCCTGACTAACGAAAGGGGTAAACATATTCCGCCTGCAGAACATAGGGCCTAGCCTTTCTGTCTCCATGCAAGTGATTTACTGAACCCGTTGCCATAGAAGGCCCATGGCCCCCACGTAATGCACGAAGAAATATATTTGCACACTCTAGCGTTTAGTGATGAACAGCTTTTGCTCGAGAGACCTTTACTTCAGACAATACATCCTCCAAACACAAGATATCAGATATGCCAAAGGTGCAGGTCGTTCTGACATCCCAGATTCCTCTACTAGTGCTAAAGTCAGCTCCCCCCAGCTCTCCCCAGTTACACGTCATGACCAGTTTTGCGCGCACAAGTAGGGTAAAGGTTCCTGCTGACCCTGCAGACCTCCTCTATGCATCCACCCACCTATGACACCCCTATGACTCATCAAGTGAATACCTACGTGTACGCCTCCTTACACGCCTTCTTTCACGCCCATGTGTTCTTATCTCTCTCTCTTTCACTTGCTCAGCCTGGAGCGCTCCGCCTTCTCTATTCAATGCAATTGTATGGTTTCACTATATATAATGTGTTATGTGAATAAAGATTTAGATGACGACCCTTCCTGAACCTTAGTGGTGATGGAACCCGATTCTCCAGTGACTCGAGTCATTGTATTAAAGCCCTTTTGAATCGGACACCACGGACTCTGCCTCTCATTTTATGAGCTATCCTTATTCCTTATTAATGTATAGAAATTATGACAGGGTAATATTTTATTTACCACAGAACACTAACTGATGCCAAAGGATTTTTTCCTTTTGGACGCTGCAAGGCATGTGCTTTTAGCAAACGTGTCTTGACGTACGATGTTCGAGGTGTCAAGGGAGGCAAAAAACTGACTAAATGTATGTCCTGCCACACTGGATATGCAGTATACTGTTTAAGTTGCCCTTGTAAAATAAGATATGTAGGCAGTACAATCAATCCAGTCAAGTTACGAATTTTGGAGCATATGAGGGCGATTGCAAACAAAGACTTTTCTTACCCCGTTGCTCATCATTTTGCTATAAAACATCAGGGCAACCGAGATCTCCTACAATATTTTTGTTTGGACCATGTGCCGGAACACATCAGGGGGGGCAATCGACTAGTTAAACTTGGGAGACTGGAGTCACGCTACATTGTTGACTTAGAAACTAAGGCCCGGGAGGTTTCAATATTGGGGAAGAAATGTCTGCACATTTGGGATAAGATAGAATGTCATTGTCGAAGTCTGCGAATATGTAATATTGTGGAATTACTGTTATGGGTTACTGATCTGAATTTGCGTACAATGTTTTCTCTCTTTCTTCTTTTCTCTTTTTCTTTCTCTATTTTAAAACATGTGCTATATGAACGCGTAAATTGGTTGTGATGAGGAGGTGATTCTTGAAAATGTTATTTTATTGTGCGGGAAGAATCGAGTTGTATAAGACATAGCAAATATTATTGGAGTGGTTTTACATGTTGGCAACCATTGGGTTGCCATCGCCGATCCACGGCTAGATTATGATAAGTTTGAAATTATACTAAACTATCACCTTTCTAAAGAAAATGGTCTATTTTGATACACAAATGTGAAGGTGATCGAACATAATTATTTGACACACTTAATATAAAGTTTGTGTATTTATTTTAACGTTGCCACTCTAACACACTATGCAAGACTATGTGATCAAAAAGACATGTTCATGAACTGGGACGTAAGGCAACACGATTAGGGTGTTGCAATTGCCGATCCACGGCGAGATTTTAATATTTGGGAATTATGTGTAAAACTGTTATCACATGCCTTTGTATTTTAAACAGTGCATTATGTGACTGTGTTAGACAAACATGTTCTAAGATGGCGCCCGTATGAGAATACGAGGTTTTGTCCCTTTTTTATGTCAATTCCCGACAACTCTCGCGTTTTAAAAATGGTGCGGCCAAATGCATTCTCTATGACACTGACGAAGGGAGTCTTTCCCGAAACGCGTTTGTCTGAATAAAGTTTGGCGTTCGAAGCTTTCTTGATCCTGTGAGTGCTGCATGTCTTTTTGGCAGGACTGGGGAGACACGGTGTGTAGCTTTAATATATATATATATATATTCCTGAAAAACTGCGTTCCTCACGAGCACTCAGGCTCCAGACAGACAGACCACAATCCACTTATAAGTCCAATTAAGTTGATTTATTTAATTCATAAATCTACGTGACGCGTTTCGCACTCCATAGAGTGCTTGATCACACAAGTTGCAGCAGTTACTTTACATCTTTTATGTTTATATTGCTATTACAATGGACGACGGACTGCAGTTATCGGTGTAATGCTGTAAGTTGGTACACATATCGCCATTTTGTAATGGTGTGCCGTAATCACTGCCTTCATTAATATTCATATACAATTCTGCAATTCATTCTTGTAAAATCAATACGATAAATCATGAGTTAAATCACGTCCATCTATCTATTATTGATGCATATTAGTAATTTATACTGGTGTACAATAGTTTGGTCATGTTGGTAATATACATGATGTAATTTGCATGATGTTGTTGCCCAGTGTCCTGATAGCCGATACATAGGATTTGAGGCATAAAGGGGTTACCAGGTCCATTTGAGTGCCCGATAAGGGGACGGGGAAAGAGTTACCCAGGTCACATGTCTAAGGACCGCCCCAGGGTTGGGGTGTGGTGAGGCGTCTCGGTTGTCAAGGTAACCCGTACCGTGTGATCGCCCGACATAGACTCGTAATGGAATACAGCTCCTAGTAGTGGGCTAGTATTCAAGTGGCCTATATATGGAGGTTACGAGGTCATGTCATCGCAATTGGTGCGATAGCAGGAGGACTCTGGGAACGTTAGATGTCCTGATTAGTGGACATGGGCCCCTTCATGGTGGCGAGGACCTGCAAAAATACAGTTTCGGTTAAATGCATCTATGGTTATGTCATCGCGATTAATGCGATAGCAGATTGAGCTCAATAAATATATGATGTCCTGGTTAGTGGACATGAACTCAGATAAGAGGGAGAGCATCCTATGTGTCAGTTCAGAACACAAGTAGAGGGCATAATTTACATATATGCAAAGGTTTTCCACATTCCAATTAGTTGGTTAAAGACAACATATGCAACTTATCCGTAAATGATAAATAAGGTGAAGAAAGAATGAAAATAAGTTTAAAATATTTGATACTTTCGTCCAGACGGATGGAGGAAGACCACAGTGAAAGGTTTAGGGTGATCGTGTCGTGATATCTAGACACACCCCTCCCTTTGTATTTGTGGAAAAGAAGGAAAAAGAGAGACAGAGTCAGAGGTTTTGGCAGTACATGTAGATTAAGAAGAATTGTACTTCGGAAAATTCAGTAACAGTTATTACATCACAATCATCTTCATTCTTGCAAATGTACATTATATTCTTCATCCATGTTATGGCCTTTAGGATAACAGGTACATAGACTTATTATATATCTAGATTCTTTTTGTCTTAATTTCATAAGACGATTACCCCCTCTCGGGCCAATGTTCACTTGCTCTAATATATAATAGGCTAGTTTTTTAGGATCTGAGAAATGATGACTCTCAAAATGGCGTGCTATGGGGTATTGTTGGTCCAAGTTACTAATAGCACGAGTATGTTCTAGTACTCTTTTTTTGGCCATATGGGTCGTACTGCCTATATATATCAGTTCACATGGACAAGTTAAGGCATAGATCACAAAGGGAGTGGTACATGTTAGAAATTGTTTGATCTATTGCATCTTTTTGTTACTTGGATTCCAGTATTCTTTTACCATGTGGCTATTAGAACAAGCCTTGCAATGGCTACATGGGTAAAAGCCCTGTAGGTTGATGCCTCTGGGGATTGCATTTGTACTTACATCGTTATGTACTAATAGGTCCCTCAAGGTTCGCCCTCTTTTATAGGTTATACTGGGACGATTTGGTAGAGTGTCCCCAATTATGGGATCATTGGTAAGTAAATTCCAGTTTTTGACCAAACTTTTCTGTATTTTTTTAGAGTTCCCGTTATAGGTTAGGATAACTGTAGTGGTCCCTGAATCCTCCTCCTCTTTATTGTCCTTTTCTCTCACAGTTAGTAAATCTTCTCTCTTGGTTTCTGTCACCTTTTTGCTCGCTTTTTTGATCACCCACATAGGATATCCTCTATTGAGGAATCTTTGTGTCATCACTTTTTGTTGAGGAATATATATATATATATTCACTGAAAAAAACATAGGTTTCAGGCCTTATATAGTTAGGAATTAGCATTTAAAAAACCTTTGAAATTCACTCAAAAAACTATAAGTTTTAGGGGTGTTATAGTTAGCTGGACATTTCACTCATACAACACCATTGAAATTGCTCCTATATAGTTAGTTGTACTAACTATATTTTGCGCACCCGCAATCCACTGCTGATGATGTCACATATTACATCATTCATGACATACAGTCAGTGACATCACTGATGACATCTCAAATGACATCACTGATGACATCACTGATGACATCATCCAGTGAATGTGGTTTGCTTAGTTATTTAAATATGCATTTTATATATAGCAATTTGCATTAAAGAATGAGTGGATATATAAAAAGAAATATTTGGATGGAGTATTTAGTAGCAGTGTAATTGACTGTTTACTTTAACAATTTATAGTGTCTCACTAAATATAGTGGATTGTGACTAAACTGTGTGAATATCTGTATCACTTTGTCAGTTGTTGTGTAAACTGGTTCTCCAGTTGGTTACTAGCTATGTGAATGTCTATATTAGTTATTGATTAGTTAACTGAGTATTTGTATGGGAGAATGAATGTGTGTGTGGTTCGGTGGGGGGTGTGTGACTTCCCAAAGATGTGTGAATAGTTGATTCAGTAGATATATGAAGTTAAAACTACATGTTCTAACAGTTGTTTGGGTGAGTGAATATCTTTATGGGTGTGGTGATGAGCAAATATATTTCTCAATGGTACATGTCCAACAAACTAGAAAAATAAAAGTCAGGGTATGTGTCAGTTGTTGTATATAAATAAGTATACATAAGACTCAATGATTGTGTGAGTGACTGTATGGATAACTGTATACTTGTGATATTGATTTTATAATACACTAAGTATGACTTACTATCTAAATCAGGGGTCTCCAAACCGGACCTTGAGGGCCGGATCCATGGCAGATTTTTTGGATATCCCCATTGAGATACATGTAGTAATTTTAAAATGTAGTGCCCACAATGCACTGCTGATGACGTCACATATAACATCACTCATGACATTGTCAGTGACATCACTCATGACATCACTCATGACATCTCAAATGACATCACTGATGACATCATCCAGTGAATGTTTTTTTTAAATTTAAATATGTTTTCTATATGTGTATCACAAGATCGATGGAAGAAGAAATAGATAAATAAATGTCTCAATGGATGTTTTTTTGTAAAAATGATTGCATAACTGATTTATTAAGTGTATCTTAGTGAATACATGTATTAGCGAGTAATGTTTAAATATGTAAATATCTGTATCAGTGTCTCACTTTGTCTAAAATTGGCTGCATGGGTTGGTGAGTAGCTACATGAGTGTCTTTATGAGTTATTAGTTGGCTTTTTGAGTATCAGTGTGAGTGTCGGTATGGTTTGGTGGAGAGTATTACTTAGCGCATAAATGCATGTATGAGTGACTCACTGTTTGTATGTGTTTTGAAGACAGCATATATGCAGGACTGTATGGGTGGATGAGTGTGTGTATGGGTGTGTTAGTGAGAGATTGACTGTCTCAATAGTATCTTTATGAGTAGCTACATGTGTTTTAATCTGCTATATATGAGTATTGATGTATATAAGTGATTATATGTGAGAGTGAGAGATTGAAAGAGTTCCTGTCTAAATAAGTATGTGTTTCTGTAACTGATTGTTTAAGAGAGTAAGTATATGTATGTTTCTGTAAAAGTAAGTGTAGTGTTGTGTGTATATGCTGTATATGCAAATAAATGTATGTTTATTTGCATGTGTGAGTATATGTGTGAGTAAGTGTATGGATGAGTGTCGGTGTGTAACAGGATGTATAAGTGTATGAGTACATATGATGAGTGAGTACATGTATAAGTGACTATAAAGAACTGTTGGTGAATGAGTGGATGTGTATGTAGATGGTGGAATTACTGAATAGCTTGTTGGTAAGTGGTATAAGTATCTCAATTTTTTTGAAAATTTTAGTTTCTATTTTTGAATGGGTGTATCAAAGGTATATTACGCTGAGAGGAGGTCTGCCACTCTCTCTCACAAGGATGATGTCATCAGTGATGTCATTTGAGATGTCATCGGTGATGTCATTTGAGATGTCATCAGTGATGTAATGAGTAATGTCACTGACCATGTGACATCATCAGCAGTGCATTGTGGGCACGCGAATTATATTTAGCTGAACTAACTATAACGGGAGAATTTCAAAGGTTTTGTATAAGTGAAATGTCCAGCTAACTATAACATGTGTGAAACCTATGGTTTTTTCAGTGAATTTCCAAGGTTTTTTAAATGCTAATTCCTAACTATACCGTGTGTCAAACCTATGGTTTTTAAAGTGAATATATATATATATATCAACCATAGGTTTCACACATGTTATAGTTAGCTGGACATTTCACTCATACAAAACCTTTGAAATTCCCCCGTTATAGTTAGTTCAGCTAATCATAACTCGCGCGACTGCAATGCACTGCTGATGATGTCACATATTACATCACTCATGACATCACTGATGACATCTCAAATGACATCACTGATGACATCATCCTTGTGAAAGAGTGGCAGACCTCCTCTCACCCTAATATAACCTTTGATACACACATTCAAAAATTGAAACTACAATTTTCAAAAAAATGGAGATACCAATACCAATTACAACAACCTATTAGGTAATTCCAACATCTACATACACATCCACTCATTCACCAACAGTTCTATATAGTCACTCATGCATGTATTCACGCATCATTTGTACTCATACACCTATAGATCCTGTTACACACTAATACTCATCCATATAGTTACTCACACACATATTCACACATGCAAATAAACTATCAAAATCCATTTACTTGATTATACTGCTATATGCACACCACTACACAAACTTCTACAGAAACGTACACATATTTACTCTCTTAAACAATCATTTATAAAAACACATACTTATTTATACAGGTACTCTTCCAAACTCTCACTCTCACATATACTCCATTATATACATCAATACTCACATATACTAGTTTAAAACATATGTAGTTACTCATGAATACACTTTTGAGACAGTCATTCACTCACTAACCCACCCATACACACAATCATCCACCCATACAGTCTTGCACACATGCTGTCTTCAAAACACATACAAACAGTGAGTCACTCATTCATGCATCTGTGCGCTAAGTAATATCCCCCACCGAACCATACAGACACTCATACTAATACTCAAAAAAACAACTAACAACCCATATACACACTCATGTAGCTACTCACCAACCCATGCAGCCACTTGACACAAAGTGAGACACAGATACAACTATTTAAATATTTAAACATTGCTTGCTAATATATGTATTCACTAAGATACACTTAATAAGTCAGTTAACCAAACAATTTTACAAAAAAAACATCCATTTAGACACTTATTTACCCATTTATTCTTCCATCAACCTTTAGATGTACATATATGAAAAAATATTTATTTTTCAAAAGATACACATTCACTGGATGATGTCATCAGTGATGTCATTTGAGATGTCATGAGTGATGTAATATGTGACGTCATCAGCAGTGCATTGCGGTCGCGCGAGTTATAGTTAGCTGAACTAACTATAACAGGGGAATTTCAAAGGTTTTGTATGAGTGAAATGTCCAGCTAGCTATAACATGTGTGAAAAGTATGGTTTTTTCAGTGAATATATATATATATATATATATATATATATATATATATTCACTGAAAAAACCATTGGTTATAGACCATATATAGTTAGGGATTAGCCTTTTCAAAACCTTATTTTACTCGCACAAAACCATTGAAATTTCATATATAGTTAGTTCCACTAACTATATATCGCGCATCCGCAATCCACTGCTGATGATGTCACATATTACATCATTCATGACATGGTTAGTGACATCACTGATGACATCACTGATGACATCTCAAATGACATCACTGATGACATCACTGATGACAACATCCAGTAACTGTATGTTTCTGTAAAGTTAAAATATGTCTTACATATTGAAGAATGAGTGGATGTATAAGTGTCTGGATGAAGGATTTAGTAGGTGCATGACTGACTGTATGAGTGAGTGATTAAATGTGTCTCACTGAGTGCATGGGTTAGTGACTAAACTGTTTTAATTTGTGCATCATTATATCTGTTGTTCTACAAACTGCTGCATATGTTGATCAGTAGCTATATGAGTAACTGTATGGGTTATTCATTGGTTGTCCAAGTATTTGTATGGGAAACTGAGTGTGTGTGTATGGGTGGCTGGGAGGTGTGTGACTCTGTACATAGATGTGTGAGTAGTTGATTCACTATATGTATGGGTTCGAAAGTGCATGTGGAAACAGCTGTATGGGCGGTTGACTGTGCATGAGTGTATTAGTGAGTGAATGGATATCTCAGTGCTACATGTCAAAGTAAGTACATATGTAAAACACAGTACATGTGAGAGTTGACATATATAAATAACGGTGCATAAGAGCCAGTGAATGTGTGAGTGGCTGTATGGATCATTGTGAACATGTATCAGGGATTGTATAAGAGAGTAAAGTAAATATGTGTTAGTATATGTTTGAATAAGTAAGGTGTGTATAACTGTATAGTTGAGAAAATGGAGGTGTGATTGATTTTTTGCATAACTGACTAGGTGTGTGAGTAACTCCATGGATGAGTGACAGTCTGTGACTGTCTGTTTACACTGATTGTATCTAAGGTTATATTAGAGTCTGAAGAGGTTCATGGTATTATCACATGAATGATATCATCAGTGATGTGATCAGTCATGTCAAATGAGATGTTATCAGTGATTTTATCAGTGATGTCATTTGAGATGTCATCAGTGATGTCATTTGAGATGTCATCAGTGATGTCATCAGTGATGTCACTAACCATGTCATGAATGATGTAATATGTGACATCATCAGCAGTGGATTGCGGGTGCGCGATATATAGTTAGTGGAACTAACTATATATGAAATTTCAATGGTTTTGTGCGAGTAAAATAAGGTTTTGAAAAGGCTAATCCCTAACTTTATATGGTCTATAACCAATGGTTTTTTCAGTGAATTTTCAAGGTTTTGTAAATGCAAATTCCTAACTATATATGGCCTATAACCTATGGTTTTTTCAGTGAATTTCAATGGTTTTTTAATAGCAAATATCAAAAGCTGTCAAATGTCAAGTACGTGATAGGTAAAAACTTTTTCGTGTTTATGCACGCTGATGTGCTTTGAACGCTGCCCCCCCCCTCTTTTCTCTTAGTAGTACTCTCTCTTTGCAGATAGTGAAGAGTAGTTAACGCAGGCCTTTACCCCCGTTGTAATCCGTCGTGCCTGCTTGTCTCTCCATTTGATTGATTGTTATCCAAGCATTTACTGTTTTACAATTGATTCTCTTTGGTTCATTCTCTATTTACAAACAAGCACAAAGTCGCAATACTCTGTTTAGTCTTTGCAGATAGTGAAAAATCGTGAAAAATCGTGTAAAAAAATAAAATTAATCGAGCAAAATCAGTAGGCCACTAATTGGATCTCTTTTTGACCTCGCTAAAATAGAAATATTAGGAACAACCCTTCATGAGAAATACGAAAATAGTGAGATGAACTGAGCTCCACACCATGAGGGCTGCAAGACAGCTCGGCTCCGTCACCCACCCCGCTCAAAAAAAACGACAAACCCTATGCAAATATTAAAAATATATACAACACACCAGCAAAGAAACAGGGTAAAACATTTTATTAAATAACTATTTACATAACTATTTTATACTTTTTATTGCCCGATCCGGCTAGCTCAATCGATCGAGCATGAAACTCATGCACTCTGATAGCAAGCGTTGCTACTGATGCTATGCAGACCAAAACTGGTTTTCAGTTTGTACATTTTTCTAGATTTTTCCATCCAAGGTTGGTTGAGTTTGTAGAACGATGGCTTCAGATTTTCAACATACGGTGTGGTGGCGCGGACTGGGAGGGGGCGCTTCGCTCCTGCCCCCTCCCCAAGTAAGATTTTCATACGTGAAAGTACGTTAATGGTTTTGGTCCCTGAGTTGCTTCGATGTCACTGCCATTCTCAAATGGCATAAGTTCTGGATGTTGGGTGCCATAGTTCAGAGTTCTGAGCAGCGCTTGTAACACTGTCTGAAGCTTATTTCCACCTACTGCAGCTTCACTATTCTCAAAGTAAGTGAGTGTGGTTTGTGGACCTGACTGCATTTGAAAACAATGTGATATGGTACCTCCCTAAACCGCTTGACGGAGGCCCCCGAGGGGCGGTGTGATGGCACTGACTCGGAGAAGACGCTTGGCTCCGACCCCCTCCCCAAGTCTTATAGCACCGGTTTAGCCTGAGATCGCCCCCGACATAGGCGGCCGGCTCCCGGGGTCCGGCGGAACTTTTTGCCTTTTGATGACTCTTCTATTCTGGACCTTGTCCCACAATCCGTTTGACCTGAAGACACGCTGTAGTGGGGCGCCCCTTTCCCGTTTTAGTTGCCATTCCGCCCGCTTTTGCTACACTGTGCCTCTTCCGCCATTCAGATGTTTACCGCCCGCTCTTGCGACTACAGCGTCTCGCTCACCATGTAGTTGAGTTGCTCCCGCTCTTGCGATGCAACGATAAGCGACTGCCACAGGACTCTCAAAATGGCGGCCGGCTCTTCAGATTTGGGCGTGGTCCACTAAAATGGTCCTGGGACACCTTGGAACTCGGAAGCTTCCCTGATAGGGCTTGGGTCCCATTCTCGAAAGCGTCCCCTCAGCCGTGAAGATTCTACAAAAGTCGGCTGCCATGTTTGCTCGTGGAATGGCCACGACGGACCTACGAGATGGTAGTGCTCTCATGCTGACGCCAGCTTTAGTCTGAAACATCCAGAAACACTGTAGACTACCAATTCGATCAGTTCCGGTATAGCCCCAACATGACCCGGTAGAGAAGAACTTGCCCTCCCCTCTTTGACTGATGGTTCTTGTTGCCTGTCCCCTCTGTTGTCATTTTACAGAACTTTTTGGACTGCTGAAAGGGGTTGTGTTCCGAACGCTGGTTGGTGGAGACATTTTGACTATATTCTTGACCTACGTTGTCGCGTAATGCGTTATATGACACGCTGCGTTAGCGCACCCGGAAGTGATCCGGGGCGCGGCGCGCAGCGCGTAACGTAAGCATAACAGGTCATGTGACTTGTTAATAAAACTTTTTATTGGTTCATTTTACTTTTGTTATTTTAATAATGAAAAGCTTGGTCATATGACCTAAAAAATACGCTTTTTATTGATTTCGAACTTTTTTTTTTTAAACATATATATTATAATATTCCAGGCTAATGTACTTTCCCGGAAAATTTACAACTGTCCTGCAAGTAAAATATATTCCTTTTTCGAGAAAAAGGGCGTTTCTTCGTTCCATGACGGAGCCGTTGAGTAAAAGAGACTCGGCCTGCTGTCTTAGTCGCCGATACGCCTGATTATCAGATTCTTATCGATCACTTTATGTTGCAGGAGTGGAAAACACAACTGCCCTTGACCATTTATCTTTACTGCGTTCCTACATATTATACCTTTTATCCGTCATGTAATTGGACTGCTTTATTTCACTTGCCTTTTACTGATTCGAAAACAGTGACTAAAAGTAAAAACGTTACCAATGTAAATACTACTACCATGTTTTGTTTTAAAAACCTTTATTGTGAAAATGTCAGTATACAAATACGGGCCTATAACCACGTGGGCCGGCCACGGAGCAAACTGAAATCGTATATGATGAGGAGACATTTACATTATAGAGGAACGTAACGAGCGGGCCATTAGGTTGCAAGAACTAAGGTGTCTAACAGTTGCGGAATCGGTGGACGTACATTTTGTAATTAAAATACGACAGGGCCACTTACAAAAAAATCATCTAGATATACATTTGCGGGCAAGTACCATGGGTGACGTTAATTCGAACTTTCAATACTACAGTAATCAATAACACATCAGAACTTAATATCAATAGGGATGTCAAAATATTCAATCAATTCTCGTCCCCGCCCGCCATGAGCATCAAAACTGCATTCATATCTCGTGATATCAAAGTTGTTCAACCAGTACACAACAAGGAGTTACGAGTCCCATTTATACCGGCGCCATTTTGGGCGAGGCCGGGCAGATCCAAGATATAGTCAAAATGTCTCCACCAACCATCGGCCAGACCAGAACCCCTTTCGGCCCTTTATGCTACAAGATGGTGTCTTCCATTCAGAAAGTATTGTTGGCAGCATTTTGAAAGGAAAGATAAACAGCCGTTCTCCTAGTGAGTCTCACATTGTTACATTTAGGAAGAATGTTGAAGAGTAGTATGTGGAAAATCTGAAGCCATTTTTCTACAAACTCTCAATCAGCCTTGGATGGAAAAAAAAATCCTGAAGAATGTACAAACTGAAAACCAATTTTTGTCTGTATAGCATCAACAGCAACGCTTGAGTCAGCTTTGTGTCAAGCCGCCATTTTCATTCAATCAATAACGTCCCCCTGCACACATTCACGGACCTGGTCGTGTCTTCAGTTGAAACGGATTGTGGGACAAGAAGCAAAAAGGAAAAGGAAAAAAGTTCCGCCGGACCTCGGGAGCCGGCCGCCTATGTCATGTGCGACCTTTGGCCACACCAGGGCAATAGTGAAGCTGCAGCAGGTGCAAATAAGCTTCAGACAGTCTTACAAGCACTGCTCAGAACTCTCAACTATGGCACTCAACATCCAGGACTTGCCATTCGGATCTTGGCGCCTTGTGCTGGTTCCGACCTATTCACACATCGGTCCACTACTGACATCACCTCATAAGCCAACGGGGCACCCCACGCCGACTTTCGGCGCAGCATTGTAGGATGGCCACACCAGTGCGGCAACTTACTGGACACCACCTCAGTGCCATCCGGATCTCGGCGCGTTCGAGTCACTGTACCGCAAGAGCGGAAGAAACTCAGCTGGACACGCCGTCTTTCGGCGCAGCATTGTAGGATGGCCACACCAGTGCGGCAATTTACTGGACACCACCTCGGTGCCATCCGGATCTCTGCGCGTTCGAGTCACTGTACCGCAAGAGTGACCGCAACTCAGCTGGACACGCCGTCTTTCGGCGCAGCATTGTAGGATGGCCACACCAGTGCAGCAACTTGCTGGACACTAACTCGGTGCCATCCGGATCTCGGCGCGTTGTGCTGCCTTCGGCCTATTCGCACATCGGTCCGCTACTGACGCCGCCTCACGTGCCAACGGATTTTCTACGCTTTTTGTAGCCCTATGCCGCATAACAGGTCATGTGACTTGTTTATAAAACTTTTCATTGGTTCATTTTACTTTTGGTTTCCTAAAGATGGAAGGCTTGGTCATATGACCTAAAAATAACACTTTTCATTGGTTTAGAACATTTTTTTTTCCAAAACGATGAAAGCCCCACCTTGTTTCTGGATGTTTCAGACTGAAGCTGGCGTCAGCATGAGAGCACCACCATCTCGTGGCTCCGTCGTGGTCATTCCGCGAGCAATCATGGCAGCCGCTCCCCACCGGAAGCCTGCAGGAGTCGAGGGCCCCCAAGACTTTTGTAGAATCTTCACGGCTGAGGGGACGCTTTCGAGAATGGAGCCCAAGCCCTAGCAGGCAAGCGTCCGAGTTCCAAGGTGTCCCAGGGCCATTTTAGTGGACCAGGCCCAAAACCGAAGAGCCGTCCGCCATTTTGAGAGTCCTGTGGCAGCCGCCTATCGCTGCACTGCAAGAGTGGGCAGAAGTCAACTACATGGTGAGCGAGACGCTGTAGCCGCAAGAGCGGGCGCAACTCAGCTGGATGGCCGCCACCTGGGGAGGCCCGTTCACGCCGCCTCCCCCACGCCCCCCCCGGGCCGCCCCACGCCAATTTTCGGAGCAGCATTGTAGGATACCAAAACCAGTGCGGCAGTTTACTGGACATCACCTGGGTGCCATCCACATCTCAGCGCGTTCTGCTGCCTTGGGACTATTCGCACTTCAGACCGCTACTGACGAGGCCTCCCCCCGCACCACCCGGGACGCCCCACGCTGTTTTTCTGAGCTGCATTGTAGGAAACCAAAAACCAGTGCGACACCCAGGTGACATCACCTGGGTGCCGTCCAGAACTCAGCACGTTGTGCTGCCTTGGGACTATTCGCACAAAAGACAGCTTCTGACCATTGTTGTTTTTTTTGTCAAAAAATGTTTAAATGTATTTACAGTTTTTGTTCCGTTCGTTATATTTAAAAGTTAATAAAGTTTTATAATCCTACTTTGTTGGAGTGCTATATATTTTAAAAAAATCGGGTGAATGGGGCCTTGAATCGGGTTATTGTCATGTGTGGGCTTTGCAAGTGTACTGCTACAGGATCGGACATTCCAAACTCAAATGCACGTTCTTTTTCTTACCTTTCCGAAGCATGGAGCGCAATAGCAGGCAGAGAAAGGGTGATGCAAGTGTTGAACACTGCCTGGCCTGGCAAGTTGCTGGCAGTGCCCCCCCTCCCCCCCCGCCCGCTCCTGAAAGAGGACACACACACACCGCCGCCCCGAGTACTTCACAGATCTTTAAAAGACCATGCGCTTGTTCATGAGGCTTAAATGGTTTATCACCCCTTCTAGAACCCCTGCATCGACCCTCTGACGTTTCCTGGAAGAATTACCACGTAACACAATACCAAGCCCTGTCACCTGAAACCCCTGAGGAATCGTGGGGCATATTATCAAGGGGGTTTATCTCCGCTTTTTTGGCTTAAAAAGCCAAGAAAGCGGAGATAAAATTATCTCCCTATTACCAAGCTGTCGCTAACACCAGTTAGTGACAGCTAAAAGGAGATAGCGACCATCTTGGGCCCCGCTTTGCATGTCAGTGATATTTATCACTAATGACATGCAAAGTGGGCGTGCCAAGATGTTAGCGACTGGAAACAGTCCCTAACATCGCTATCTCCTATTACCAACTTTTGGAGATATTCGCGCTAAGCGCGAATATCTCCAAAAGCTAACACCTGCCCTGAGCAGTTCTTAGCCATGTTATCCAATGGGAGGTGGATAACATGGCTAAGAGCATTTGCTCGATAATGCATGAATATCGCTGACTTTTCAGCAATATTCATGCATTGCGGCCGTTTTTTATCGCATTTGCGATAAACCTTGCTAATAGCAAGGTTTATCTGCGATAAAAATCGCCGATGTGCGGCGATAATTTTTGTCTCTAAACAAGTTAGAGACAAAAATTATCGCTAGTTGTTCGTAATATGCCCCCGGGTTTTTGCTTGCAGAAATCGGGAGGCGGGAGACTAGCACTGAAATCAGTAGTCTCACGCCTGAATCGGGAGGGTTGGTATGTCTGGATTCTCTACAGCTGGGGCCATAAACTACATCCGCAGGGCTAGGTGATAGCCTGGGACCGGCCTGGCATCTAAAATGGCTGCCGTGCACGACAAAATTGTGGCATTGGAAAAAAGGCAAGATGGCGCAGACAATGTTTATCAATAAGGATTCATTTATAACAAAATATTTTATCGCAGTGACAAATTGGCGGTCAACACTTCCTGATTTCCATCGAATCGAACGTTAACAGACGTCACGCAGCAAAAAAAAAAAAAAACACGCACTGCCGCTGGAAGACATGTATCAACATATATGAGCCTCCTCAGCCACCCTCAGAAAACATAAGGGATCAGGATACGTCTCCCGCACCCCCTTATACCTAGTAATTTAATTAAAACGAAACACAAAATGGCGAATTCCCCTTTCGCTACCAGTTTGCGGCCCAGTTCGCGGCCCGAGAAGCGCTTCTACCGTGAAAAATCATTTTTTTTTTATTTTCCCCACGGGACCCTTTAATAACCCCGACATCATTCCTAGGGGGTCAAGAGGGGTCTACCTTGCCCCCTTTCATTAAATTCCCCCTTCGTTTTTCACCTCTTCTTCTCTCTCGATCCTACCGAGAGATAAGATGGCGGCCGCTCCGGACTGTTTAGAATGTTGACAGACACCGGAGAGCCAATCAGCTTCGCATCGCAAAGTTCCGTTTCGCGAAAAGTAAGCGGACCGGAGCGCAGCCCGGAGCGCTGTTACAGATATATATCTTGTTTTGAACGTTAATTTCTCAAAATCCACTGGAGCACATATATTGAGACCTAGCAAAGGCACATCGGGCTAACAGTCCCTACAATTTTGCCAAGTTTCGTGCAAATCCATTCAGCCGTTCGAGCTAAAAGTGAGGCCAACCGCCCTATGGAAATTAACATGGGGAAAACGCGTTTTGGGACCCCCTTTTTTTCTCGGCCCCCCCTTGACGAAACCCCCCCAAATTTTCAAGAGCTGCTCAGAAACAAAATGTGCCATTTCCCTGACAATTTCAGCCGATTCCGTCCACAAACGCTAAAGTTATTAGACATAGAATTTTCAAAAGTTCCATAGACAAAAAATCCTAACTATATATACCTACTGGCGAGACGCCAGTAGGTAATATATATATATATATATATATGTATGTGTATATATATATATATATATATATATATATATATATATATTCAATGAAAAAACCATTGGTTTTAGGCCATATATAGTTAGGGATTTGCATTTACAAAACCTTATTTTACTCGCATAAAACCATTGAAATTCCATATATAGTTATAAGCGCTAACTATATATTGCGCACCCGCAATCCACTGCTGATGATGTCACATATTACATCATTCATGACATGGTTAGTGACATCACTGATGACATCACTGATGACATCTCAAATGACATCACTGATGACATCTCAAATGACATCACTGATGACATCACTGACATCTCATTTGACATTACTGATTACACCACTGATGATATCATTTATGTGATAATACATCTTCAGACTCTAATATAACCTTAGATACACTCAGTGTAAACAGGCACTCACAGACTGTCACACATCCATGGAGTTACTCACACACCTAGTCAGTCATGCAAAGAATCAATCACAACTCCATTTCCTCAACTATATAGTTATACACACTTTACTTATTCAAACATATAGTAACACATATTTACTCTCTTATACAATCCCTGATACAAGCTCACAGTGATTCATACAGCCACTCACACATTCACTGGCTCTTATCCACAGTTATTTATATATGTCAACTCTCACATGTATTGTGTTTTACATACATACTTACTTGCACATGTAGCACTAAGATATCCATTCACTCACCAACACACCCATGCACAGTCAACCGCCCATATAGCTGTTTCCACATGCACTCTTGAACTCATACACCTAGTGAATCAACTGCTTACACATCTATGCACAGAGTCACACACCTCCCAGCCACCCACACACACACTCAGCCTCCCATTCAAATACTTGGGCAACCAATCAATAACCCATATAGCCACTCTTATAGCTACTGATCAACACATGCAGCAGCTTACACAACAACAGACATACTGATGCACAAATTAAGACAGTTTAGTCACTAACCCATGCACTCAGTGAGACACATTTAATCACTCACTCATACAGTCAGTCATGCACCTACTAAATCCTTCATCCAGACACTTATACATCCACTCATTCTTCAATATGTAAGACATATTTTAACTTTACAGAAACATACAGTCACTGGATGTTGTCATCAGTGATGTCATTTGAGATGTCATCAGTGATGTCATTTGAGATGTCATCAGTGATGTCATCAGTGATGTCACTAACCATGTCATGAATGATGTAATATGTGACATCATCAGCAGTGGATTGCGGGTGCGCGATATATAGTTAGCGCTTATAACTATATATGGAATTTCAATGGTTTTATGCGAGTAAAATAAGGTTTTGTAAATGCAAATCCCTAACTATATATGGCCTAAAACCAATGGTTTTTTCATTGAATTTTCTAGGTTTTGTAAATGCAAATTCCTAACTATATATCCACTATAACCTATGGTTTTTTCTGTGAATTTCATTGGTTTTTTAATAGCAAATATGAAAAGCTTTAAAATGTCAAGTACGTGATAGATAAAAACATTTTCGTATTTATGCACGCTGATGTGCTTTGAACGCTGCACCCCCCCCCCTCCCCTCTTTTGTCTTAGTAGTACTCTCTCTTTGCAGATAGTGAACGGTAGTTAACGCAAGCCTTTGCCCCCGTTGTAATCCGTCGTGCCTGCTTGTCTCTCCATTTGATTGATTGTTGTCCAAGCATTTACTGTTTTAGAATTGGTTCTCTTTGGATCATTCTCTATTTACAAACAAGCACAAAGTCGCAATACTCTGTTTAGTCTTTGCAGATAGTGAAAAATCGTGTAAAAAAATAAAAGTAATCGAGCGAAATCAGTAGGCCACTAATTGGATCTCTTTTTGACCTCGCTAAAATAGAAATATTAGGAACAACCCTTCATGAGAAATACGAAAATAGTGAGATGAACTGAGCTCCACACCATGAGGGCTGCAAGACAGCTCGGCTCCATCACCCATCCCGCACAAAATAACGACAAACCCTATGCAAATATTAAAAATATAGACAACACACCAGCAAAGAAACAGGGTAAAACATTTTATTAAAAAACTATTTACATAACGTTGGTTTATAAGATGATGTCAGTAGTGGACCGATGTGTGAATAGGTCGAAAGCAGCACAAGGCTCCAAGATCCGGATGGCAAGCTCCTGGATGTTGGGTGCCATAGTTCAGAGTTCTGAGTTTGAGCCTTTTTCAATGCCTGTGCTTTGTTGAATCAAAATGGCGGCTTGACACAAAGCTGACTCAAGCGTTGCTACTGATGCTATGCAGACCAAAACTGGTTTTCAGTTTGTACATTTTTCTAGATTTTTCAATCCAAGTTTGGTTGACTTTGTAGAACGATGGCTTCAAATTTTCAACATACGGTGTGGTGGCCGTGACTGGGAGGGGGCGCTTCGCTCCTGCCCCCTCCCCAAGTAAGATTTTCATACGTGAAAGTACGTTAATGGTTTTGGTCCCTGAGTTGCTTCGATGTCACTGCCATTCTCAAGTGGCATAAGTTCTGGATGTTGGGTGCCATAGTTAAGAGTTCTGAGCAGTGCTTGTAACACTGTCTGAAGCTTATTTCCACCTACTGCAGCTTCACTATTCTCAAAGTAAGTGAGTGTCGTTTGTGGACCTGACTGCATTAGAAAACAATGTGATATGTTACCTTCCTAAACAGCTTGACGGAGGCCCCTGAGGGGCGGTGTGATGGCCATGGACTCGGAGAAGACGCTTGGCTCCGACACCCTCCCCAAGTCTTATAGCACTGGTGTAGTCTGAGATCGCCCCAACATAGGCGACCGGCTCCCGGGGTCCGGCGGAACTTTTTGCCTTTTGATGACTCTTCAATTCTGAACCTTGTCCCACAATCCGTTTGACCTGAAGACACGCTGTAGTGGGGCGCCCCTTTACCGTTTCAGTTGCCATTCCGCCCGCTTTTGCTACACTGTGCCTCTTCCGCCATTCAGCTGTTTACCGCCCGCTCTTGCGACTACAGCGTCTCGCTCATCATGTAGTTGAGTTGCTCCCGCTCTTGCGGTGCAGCGATAGGCGGCTGCCACAGGACTCTCAAAATGGCGGCCGGCTCTTCGGTTTTGGGCCTGGTCCACTAAAATGGCCCTGGGACACCTTTGAACTCGGACGCTTCCCTGATAGGGCTTGGGTCCCATTCTCGAAAAGCGTCCCCTCAGCCGTGAAGATTCTACAAAAGTCTTGGGGGCCTCCGACTCCCGCAGGCTTCTGGTGGGGAGCGGCTGCCATGATTGCTCGTGGAATGGCCACGACGGAGCTACGAGATGGTAGTGGTCTCATGCTGACGCCAGCTTTAGTCTGAAACATCCAGAAACACTGTAGACTACCAATTCGATCAGTTCCGGTAGCGCCCCAACATGACCCGGAAGAGAAGAACTTGCCCTCCCCTCTTTGACTGATGGTTCTTGTTGCCTGTCCCCTCTATTGTCATTTAACAGAACTTTTTGGACTGCTGAAAGGGGTTGTGTTCCGAACGCTGGTTGGTGGAGACATTTTAACTATATTCTTGACCTACGTTGTCGCGTAATGCGTTATATGACACGCCGCGTTAGCGCACCCGGAAGTGATCCGAGGCGCGGCGCGCAGCGCGTAACGTAAGCATAACAGGTCATGTGACTTGTTAATAAAACTTTTCATTGGTTCATTTTACTTTTGTTAATTTAATGATGAAAAGCTAGGTCATATGACCTAAAAATTACGCTTTTTATTGTTTTCGAACAATATTTTTTTTTCAAACATATGTTATAATATTCCAGGCTAATGTACTTTCCCGGAAAATGTACAACTGTCTTGCAAGTAAAATATATTCCTTTTTCGAGAAAAAGGGCGTTTCTTCCTTCCATGACGGAGCCGTTGAGTAAAAGAGATTCCGCCTGCTGTCTTAGTCGCCGATACGCCTGATTATCAGATTCTTATCGATCACTTTATGTTGCAGACATGAAAAACACAACTGCCCTTGACCATTTATCTTTACTGCGTTCCTACATATTATACCTTTTATCCGTCATGTAATTGGACTGCTTTATTTCACTTGCCTTTTACTGATTCGAAAACAGTGACTAAAAGTAAAAACTTTACCAATATAAATACTACTACCGTGTTTTGTTTTAAAAACCTTTATTGTGAAAATGTCAGTATACAAATACGGGCCTATAACCACGTGGGCCGGCCACGGAGCAAACTGAAATCGTATATGATGAGGAGACATTTACACTGTAGAAGAACATAACGAGCGGGCCATTAGGTTGCAAGAACAAAGGTGTCTAACAGTTGCGGAATCGGTGGACGTACATTTTGTAATTAAAATAAAACAGGGCCACTTACAATAACATTTTCTAGATATACATTTGCGGGCAAGGAGTTACGAGTCCCATTTATACCGGCGCCATTTTGGGCGAGACCGGGCAGGTCCAATATATAGTCAAAATGTCTCCACCAACCATCAGCCAGACCAGAACCCCTTTCGGCCCTTTATGCTACAAGATGGTGTCTTCCATTCAGAAAATATTGTTGGCAGCATTTTGAAAGGAAACAGAAACAGCCGTTCTCCAAGTGAGTTTCACATTGTTACATTTAGGAAGAATGTTGAAGAGTAGTATGTGGAAAATCTGAAGCCATTTTTCTACAAACTCTCAATCAGACTTGGATGGAAAAAAAAACCTGAAGAATGTACAAACTGAAAACCAATTTTTGTCTGTATAGCATCAACAGTAACGCTTGAGTCAGCTTTGTGTCAAGCCGCCATTTTCATTCAATCAATAGCGTCCCCCTGCACACATTCAGGGACCTGGTCGTGTCTTCAGATGAAACGGATTGTAGGAAAAGAAGCAGAAAGGAAAAGGAAAAAAGTTCCGCCGGACCTCGGGAGCCGACCGCCTATGTCATGTGCGACCTTTGGCCACACCAGGGCAATAGTGAAGCTGCAGCAGGTGCAAATAAGCTTCAGACAATCTTACAAGCACTGCTCAGAACTCTCAACTGAGGCACTCAACATCCAGGACTTGCCATTCGGATCTTGGCGGCTTGTGCTGGTTCCGACCTATTCACACATCGGTCCACTACTGACATCACCTCATAAGCCAACGGGGCACCCCACGCCGACTTTCGGCGCAGCATTGTAGGATGGCCACACCAGTGCGGCAACTTGCTGGACACCACCTCGGTGCCATCCGGATCTCGGCGCGTTCGAGTCACTGTGCCGGAAGAGTGACCGGAACTCAGCTGAACACGCCGTCTTTCGGCGCAGCATTGTAGGATGGCCACACCAGTGCGGCAATTTGCTGGACACCACCTCGGTGCCATCCGGATCTCGGCACGTTCGACTCACTGTACCGCAAGAGTGACCGGAACTCAGCTGGACACGCCGTCTTTCGGCGCAGCATTGTAGGATGGCCACACCAGTGCGGCAATTTGCTTGACACCACCTCGGTGCCATCCGGATCTCAGCGCGTTGTGCTGCCTTCGGCCTATTCGCACATCGTTCCGCTACTGACGCCGCCTCACGTGCCAACGGATTTTCTACGCTTTTTGTAGCCCTATGCCGCATAACAGGTCATGTGACTTGTTTATAAAACTTTTCATTGGTTCATTTTACTTTTGGTTTCCTAAAGATGGAAGGCTTGGTCATATGACCTAAAAATAACACTTTTCATTGGTTTAGAACATTTTTTTTTCCCAAACGATGAAAGCCCCACCTTGTTTCTGGATCATTCAGACTGAAGCTGGCGTCAGCATGAGAGCACCACCATCTCGTGGCTCCGTCGTGGTCATTCCGCGAGCAATCATGGCAGCCGCTCCCCACCGGAAGCCTGCGGGAGTCGGGGGCCCCCAAGACTTTTGTAGAATCTTCACGGCTGAGGGGACGCTTTTCGAGAATGGAGCCCAAGCCCTAGCAGGCAAGCGTCCGAGTTCCAAGGTGTCCCAGGGCCATTTCAGTGGACCAGGCCCAAAACCGAGGAGCCGTCCGCCATTTTAAGAGTCATGTGGCAGCCGCCTATCGCTGCACGGCAAGAGTGGGAGCAACTGAACAACATGGTGAGCGAGACGCTGTAGCCGCAAGAGCGGGCGCAACTCAGCTGGATGGCCGCCACCTGGGGAGGCCCGTTCACGCCGCCTCCCCCACGCCCCCCCCCCCCCGGGCCGCCGCACGCCAATTTTCGGAGCAGCATTGTAGGATACCAAAACCAGTGCGGCAGTTTACTGGACATCACCTGGGTGCCTGTCGTACATGTTGTGTCAGCCATGGGACACTGGACACAGTGCCATCAACATCTCAACGCGTTCTGCTGCCTTGGGACTATTCGCACAACAGACCGCTACTGACGAGGCCTCCCCCCGCACCACCCGGGACGCCCCACGCTGTTTTTCTGTGCTGCATTATAGGATCCCAAAACCAGTGCGGCACCCAGGCGACATCACCTGGGTGCCGTCCAGAACTCTGCACGTTGTGCTGCCTTGAGACTATTCGCACAAGAGACAGCTTCTAACCATTGTTGCTTTTTGGGTTGAAAAATGTTTAAATGTTTTTAGTTTTTGTTCCGTTCATTATAGTTAAAAGTTAATAAAGTTTTATAATCTTACTTTGTTGGAGTGTTATCTATTTTTTTTAAAACGGGTGAATGGGGCCTTGAATCGGGTTATTGTCATGTGTGGGCTTTGGAAGTGTGCTGCTGCAGGATCGGAGATTTCAAACTCAAATGCACGTTCTTTTTCTTACCTTTCCGAAGCATGGAGCGCAATAGCAGGCAGAGAAAGGGTGATGCACGTGTTGAACACTACCTGACCTGGCAAGTTGCTGGCAGTGCCCCCCCGCCCGCTCCTGAAAGAGAGCACACACACACCGCCGCCCCGAGTACTTCACAAATCTTTAAAAGACCATGCGCTTGTTCATGAGGCTTAAATGGTTTATCACCTCTTCTAGAACCCCTGCATCGACCCTCTGACGTTTCCTGGAAAAATTACCATGTAACACAATACCAAGCCCTGTCAGCTGAAACCCCCAAGGAATCGCGGGGCATATTATCAAGGGGGTTTATCTCCGCTTTTTTGGCTTTAAAAGCCATGAAAGCGGAGATAAAATTATCTCCCTATTACCAAGCTGTCGCTAACACCAGTTAGTGACAGCTAAAAGGAGATACCGACCATCTTGGGCCCCGCTTTGCATGTCAGTGATACTTATCACTAATGACATGCAAAGTGGCGTGCCAAGATGTTAGCGACTGGAAACAGTCCCTAACATCGCTATCTCCTATTACCAACTTTTGGAGATATTCGCGCTAAGCTCGAATATCTCCAAAATCTAACACCTGCCCTGAGCAGTTCTTAGCCATGTTATCCAATGGGAGGTGGATAACATGGCTAAGAGCATTTTCTCGATAATACATGAATATCGCTGACTTTTCTGCGATAATAGCAAGGTTTATCTGCGATAAAAATCGCCGATGTGCGGCGATAATTTTTGTCTCTAAACAAGTTAGAGACAAAAATTATCGCTAGTTGTTCGTAATATGCCCCCGGGTTTTTGCTTGCAGAAATCGGGAGGCGGGAGACTAGCACTGAAATCAGTAGTCTCACGCCTGAATCGGGAGGGTTGGCATGTCTGAATTCTCTACAGCTGGGGCCATAAACTACATCCGCAGGGGTAGGTGATAGCCTGGGACCAGCCTGGCATCTAAAATGGCTGCCGTGCACGACAAAATTGTGGCATTGGAAAAAAGGCAAGATGGCGCAGCCGCTGGAAGACATGTATCAACATATATCAGCCTCCTCAGCCACCCTCAGGAAACATAGAGGATTAGGATACGTCTCCCGCACCCCCTTATACCTAGTAATTTAATTAACGAAGCACAAAATGGCGAATTCCCGTTTCGCGGCCCGTGAAGCGCTTCTACCGTGAAAAATCAGTTTTAGCCATGTTATCCAATGGGAAGTGGATAACATGGCTAAGAGCATTTGCTGGATAATGCATGAATATCGCTGACTTTTCAACGATATTCATGCATTGCGGCCGTTTTTTATCGCATTTGCGATAAACCTTGCTAATAGCAAGGTTTATGTGCGATAAAATTCGCCGATGTGCGGCAATAATTTTTGTCTCTAAACAAGTTAGAGACAAA
The DNA here is from genome assembly GCF_964263255.1 of Lissotriton vulgaris. NCBI lineage: Eukaryota > Metazoa > Chordata > Amphibia > Caudata > Salamandridae > Lissotriton > Lissotriton vulgaris. The sequence goes on from NW_028241893.1 coordinate 35,269, forward strand.
AATTATCGCTAGTTGTTGGTAATATGCCCCCGGGTTTTTGCTTGCAGGAATCGGGAGGCGGGAGACTAGCACTGAAATCAGTAGTCTCACGCCTGAATCGAGAAGGTTGGCATGTCTGGATACTCTACATCTGGGGCCATAAACTACATCCGCAGGGCTAGGTGATAGCCTAGGTCCGGCCTGGACAATCGGACACAGAGGAAGAGGAGTGTCAGAGGGTGCGGTAGTGAATAGGGTGAAAGGGAGGTGACGGGCGGGCACAGGGTGTGATTCTCAGAGAAGAGCAGCGCAGATGGGGGGAAGTATATGGCCCATGCATGAGAGAAAGAGCGGGGGTGACCAGTGCGTGGGGGAGATGCTTGCGAGGGTGGGGAGCCATGCTGAGGATCGGCGGCGTGCAGAGAGTGGCCCTGGTCAAGGCATCTAAAATGGCTGCCGTGCACGACAAAATTGTGGCATTGGACAAAAACGCAAGATGGCGCAGACAATGTTTATCAATAAGGATTCATTTATAACAAAATATTTACTCGCAGTAACAAAATGGTGGTCAACACTTCCTGATTTCCATCGAATCGAACGTTAACAAACGTCACGCAGCAAAAAAAAAAAAAAAAAGCTCACGCACAGAGCAGTTTTTAGCCATGTTATCCAATGGAAGGTGGATAACATGGCTAAGAGCATTTGATGGATAATGCATGAATATCGCTGACTTTTCAGCGATATTCATGCATTGTGGCCAATGTGCGGCGATAATTTTTGTCTCTAAACAATTAAAACGAAGCACAAAATGGCGAATTCCCGTTTCGCTCCCAGTTTGCGGCCCAGTTCGCGGCCCGTGAAGCGCTTCTACCGTGAAAAATCATTTTTTTTTTATTTTCCCCACGGGACCCTTTAATAACCCCAACAACAATCCTAGGGGGTCAAGAGGGGTATACCTTGCCCCCTTTCATTAAATTCCCCCTTCGTTTTTCACCTCTTCTTCTCTCTCGATCCTACCGAGAGATAAGATGGCGGCCGCTCCAGACTGTTTAGAATGTTGACAGACACCGGAGGGCCAATCAGCTTCGCATCGCAAAGTTCCGATACGCGAAAAGTTCGCTAACCGGATCGCTGCCCGGAGCGCTGTTACAGATATATATCTTGATTTAAACGTTAATTTCTCAAAATCCACTGAAGCACATATATTGAGACCTAGCAAAGGCACATCGGGCTAACAGTCCCTACAATTTTGCCAAGTTTCGTGAAAATCCAATCAGCCGTTCGGGCTAAAAGTGAGTCCAACCGCCCTATGGAAATTAACATGGGAAAAACGCGTTTTGGGACCCCCCTTTTTTCTCGGCCCCCCCTTGACGACCCCCCCCCAAATTTCCAGGAGCTGCTCAGAAACAAAATGTGCCATTTTCCTGAAAATTTCAGCCGATTCCGTCCACAAACGCCAAAGTTATTAGACATAGAATTTTCAGAAATGCCATAGGGAAAAAATCCTAACTATATATACCTACTGGCGACCGCCAGTAGGTAATATATATATATATATATATATATATATATATATATATATATATATATATATATATATATATATTATTTTTTCCAGAAAAGAGTGTGTCCTTCGTTCGGCTCCTAATCACTGGGGGTGTAGGTCAAGATACTCATGGCCCAAGGAATACAAATCTGCAACTCCTTTCTCATGAAAAGCAGGAAGAACATAGCTTTCCAGGGCAGCAATTGAATCCTCCTTTATTATGTCAATTGCGGAAATACACAAGCTTCAATGAGTTTTGCCATGAATCGCCTTGATCACGACTCTGACCACCATTATTTTCATACTTTTTATGCATTACTAACATAAACAATGGACCTGCCTGGATTTAGAAAGTCCAGCACCATCATTTAATGGACTAATTAATTATAACATTCTCTTCCATTGCAGGAATTACACTGTAAAATATTCAAAACAAAGATTAATGATAATGAAAAGTAAAAATGTATTTAAAAAATGACTAACTTCATCAGAAAAATACATTTATCTAGCAATTAGAATCATACAAGTTTTGTGGACTCTGCCAAATCATTGTAAAATATTTCAACTTCCCATTAAGTGGCAATCCTCAGTTCCTCAATACCTCTATATTGTATATGTCAATGTAAACCCATTAAGCCCAAATGAGTACACAATCTATCACACCATACTTTAGTCTACTGTGGTCTCCCCCACGTAATTCTTGGAAGTGGCATGCTATTGGATAATTGACATATTTGTTCTTAATTACCTTAAGATGCTGAATGACTCTTTTGAACGCTGGTAATATGGTACTGACCACATAACATAACTAAACAAGAGTTATGTTCATCCAACCTAGTAACACGTTACAAGTTGGCACCCATGAAAATGAATGAAGTAGTGTTCTCCTTTTATATTTACACAACTAGCATTTTACATTAGAGCACTTAATTTTTTTTGCCATGATCATCAACAAGACTCTGCTTGGTCGAAATGCGTCATGTGTTGGGACAATAAACCTGTTGACATAGCACATCTGAGTGCACGTTTTTCTCATTTTGTGGATGAGTTGTTTAATATATATATTTATTTTTTTCACTGAAAAAAACACATGTTACAGGAGCGTTCTAGTTAGGCTCAGATTTCCCACATACAAAACCATTCAGATGCAGCAGTTATTGTTCCCTGAGCCAACTATAACTTATGCCCCCACAATGCACTGCTTATGACCTCACATATGACATCACTCATGAAATATTCAGTGACATCACTGATGGCATCTCAGCTGATATCACTGATGACATCATCCAGTGAGTGTAAGTGTTTTGAAAATGTTTCTGAGACTTAGAGATATATACTAAGCTACTGCTTAGGTTAAGTACTATTATTTCGGTACTACAGATGAGGGATACTATTTCTAATATAAAAATTCTGAGTGGCTGTGTGACTGAATCTGTGTATGAGTGGCTATCTGAGGGGCTGTATGGGTGTGTGAGTGGTTAAGGGAGTGGCCATTTGGGTGAATACTATGGTGTGGTGTGAGTAGCTGTATGAGTGAATGAGTGGCTGTGTGAATGGCTGTATTGGTAAGTGAGTGGGTGTGTGGGTGGCTGCCTGGGTGAGTGAATGGCTGTTCGGGTGGCTGTATGAGTGTGTGTGTGTGTGAGTGGCTGTATCAGTGACTGGATGGCCGTGTGAATAGCTCTATGTGTGAGTGACTGGATGTGTAAGTGGGTGTATGGGTAAGTGAGTGGCTGTTTGAGTTGGTGTATGGGCAAGTGAGTGGATGTGTGAATGGCTGTTTTACACACTGTGGGCCCAATTATGGCCTGCTCCAGCACTGCCAAAACCGTGGTTGGGCCGCCCACCAGATTATGAGTTTCTTCATGTCTGGTGGGCTTTTTTGGTGCTTCCACAGCAGTGCCTCTGTAAAAGGGCACCACAAAGGGAATGGCCAAAATAAATCCTACACAGCATGGACTGTAAAATCTATGCCATGCAGGAACTGGAGTGCATGCACACAGGGGGCACATGAACTTGGCCAACAGGGGGCCCTTTGGGCCCCTTTAGTTCCTCTCTGCCACGGTTTTCATGTAGGAGGAACTGCCATGAAATCCGTGGGGGAAAGGAAACTCGTAATATGCTTGGCAGGACCGCGT
>NW_028241895.1:0-22451 GCF_964263255.1 Lissotriton vulgaris
ATATGGAAAATAAGACGAAGACAGTGCTGCTGATGGATTTGTTGTGCTAAAAATTGCAAATCAAAGAAAGACACACAGAAATAAAAGTCAAAAAGGATGGAAGAAAACAAAAAGTACGTTTTTCAAGCCTAGTTGTCAGGTAAGTAGATCTCGTCCTCAAACTCTGTGAATTGAACATGGAGTAGGTCAACTAACAGAGAAGAGCTTCCGTCACCTAAGTCGGTGTCCTCTTCTTCCTGCGTGGATTCACGTATTTTGTAATCTGGTGGTATGAAGTGCTGATTCATCTTGATCATTGTTAACCTCTCCACATTTTTGGGCGAGAGGCGGGACCTTTTTGAAGTGACAATGGCACCAGTAGCACTGAAAACTCATTCCGAAGACACACTTGCGAGTGGGCAAGACAAATAATTTATAGCCAGCCTGCTGAGCAGTGGCCAGTGAGGCCTTTTCCCATACCAATACACCAATGGGTCACAATCAATGTAGACCTCTGTTGGGTCATCCAGATAGGCCTGCACCATCCACACAAGGGCCTCCCTGGGTGGTGCTCCACTTTGCGTACCATGTGTTGCCTTTGAATCAACACTGGAGCGAGCAAACCCTTGCTGAGTTATCCAATCCGCTTCTGACAATATTATGGCTGGGCCTGGTGCAGGCGATGATGACGAGGATACTGTTGCTGCTGTCGGTAATAATTGTGAGGGAAAGTGACTCCCTTCGGCCACAGAAGTGGATCTTGACGCCGGATGGCCTGCTGCTTCAGTAGTACTTGTGGTGATTCCTTCAATTTCCTGCCGCTCTTTTTTGAACCGAGTGGCTGACACAGCTAGCCAATGTTTGTACTTTGAAACATCTTCTTCATCAAAAGGAATGAATACTTGGCTGGTCAGTGCCTTTTTGTACCGTGGATCCAGAATAGTGGCACAAATGTAATGTTGTTCTGAATGTATTTTTTTAAGCCTTTCGTTGACAAGTAAGTGGCTTAATAAGCTCTCCGCCAACCGATATGCGTCTTGTTTGTTAACATCAGCTCAGAACGTTGAAGACACCGCCTTCAGTTGTTGCTCTAGCATGAAAAATAATGGGATAGCTTTGCCCAAACTACAGTCCTCCCTGCTGACTTAACTGGTGAAGACCTCAAAAGGACGAAGCATGTCTGTCAGGCTTTGAACTACTCTTCATGTAGTGCTGGAACCACAACTCTGGCAAAATAGGACCGGCTAGGAACCTTCCATTTAGGGCAGACTGTTGCCACAAATTCTAGAAAACCCACCCCTTCCACGAAAGAAAAAGGGAGAAGGTCCAGCGCTAGCATTTTATCCAGCTTTGTGTTATACAGACGTTGGGTGGTTGCGTTCAAATGGCGCCTCCGACCAAAACATGCTTTTAATGGTGGTCTGGACCGTTTTACGTGATGATGATGATGATGCAGACTTCTTCAACTCAGTTAGGCTCATTGATGTACTTTTTCGCATTGGTGTCTCTCCCAGACTCTTAGTGTGGCTCATACATGTTGCTGGGGTAGAGGGTGTGGGCGCTACCACTGCAGTGTTGCTGCCAGGGGTACTGGGTGTACCAGAAAAAATGTCTGTTGCTTCTTCACTTCCCCCCTGCATGATCAGCCCCTCTTCATCATCAGATGCAATATGAATGGATATATTTGGATATGTTGTACTTTTGGCTTCCCGGATCTTCCTCAGGTGCGCCTCCCAAATGATAGTGTAGTGTTTTTGGAGATGACCTCTCTGGCCTTCGATACCACAGTTGGTACCAAGCTTACCCCGACTAACTACACTTTTACAAATCGAACAAACAAACATGTTTTCCGCCTTTTTGCTAACACTAAAGAAGTCCCAAACTGGGGACTGGAGATGTCTGCTGGTGGTGGAGGTGCTACTTTCAGTTTCAATACCAGATGAAGTGGAGGATGGGCGTGGCTGAATTTCACTCTGTTGTGAACTTACAGCACTACTACTTGAGGTGATGGAGGTCGAGCTGGATGGAGGTCCCTGCCGGCCATTCTGACTAGAAAATATGGAAGCTGCAGGTCATGTTGGTGTAGTAGTTAACTGCGTTGGTGGTGGTACCAGTGCCACGCCGCCCACATCCCGCTCAGCAGAAATTCGGGATGGGGTCAAAATGTCTGTCTGCTGCATGCCCGCTGGGGCTGGGGCTGGAGTGACAACTGTGATGACTGGGTCGTCGTCAGACTGTTCATTAGCAGCAGAATACACCACTTCTTGTTCGTCGTCATCACGCATAAGTGAAAGTCTTGCGGGTACCTTCCTTTTAGGCTTAGCTATCTTTGTCGGCTCATGGCGTGCCTCACTCTCAGACTGCATTGGTGGGTTCCAATCAACATCAAGATCATCAGAAGGAAGGGGGCTTGAAGAAGAACTTGTAGTAGCCCTCCTTGCCTTGACCTTTTTCTTGCTGGGGATCTGGAAGACAATGGATCATCATCAGGAGGAGTGGCTTCCTCGGATGATACCTCCGCTTCAATCTCGATTTCCTGAGGTGCCCTTACTTCTGGAGGAACAAGCATTGAGGGCAGTTGTGCCGCTCCATGTGCCTCTAGTTGCGCCTCTCCTTGCGCCTCTCCTTGCACCTCTCCTTGCGCCTCTCCTTGCGCCTCTCCTTGCGCATTTACTTGTACTTTCGCTTGTACTAGTTGCACCTGTGGTTGTCGTTGCGGCTGTGATTGTTGAACACTCGTCAGATGAGTTACACCCTGCGTTGATTGGATATTACTTTCTTGTGATGAGCCAACATCACCACTGGTCGATGGTGATTGAGCAATTAAAGTGGCTGCCTCTGCAGCACTCATGGCCTTGGACCTAACTTGGCGTGGTGGCACTGAGCCCAATGAAGTGGAGGTGCTGCTCCCAGCTTGGTCCCCAGTGGACTCCGCTGCTACAGGTGTAGTTTTTTTTCCCAAAAAAAACTGTCAGTGGGCACACCCGTCTCCTTGGTAAGTGGCGCCACTTGCTTCTTCTGCTCCTTCTTACTGGCAGTGGCACGGGCAACTTTCTTGGTAGAGGAGCTACGGCCACCTTTCTTTGGACCCATCTTCTTCAGATGTCAGAACAGCAGGCTGCAGTTGCACGAGTTTCAGAGTTGTCCGTGGCCACAAGTGACGTCACCTGACGTTGTGCTGCACACACCGCTGCAGGACTTCTTCATGGCACTGATTATGAACGATGACTGATGTGGTTCTCTTGTACACCTAAAAACAAAGGAAGCCAGAGGAACATCAGTTAAATAAATGATACATATGTCGTGCTTCAATTAATATTTGCAACTAGGCATTTATTCTTATTACAACACACCCAAAGACCCAAAATAAAAATTGCAATTTTAATCAAAAATGGATGTTTAAATTAATAGAAGAGAGACCACACAGAGAGAATTGTTTCATGCACCACTGAGTACCCCTGGGTACTCAGTGGTGCATGTTGGCACATGATTGTCATTTTTGCTTCATTTAATGTGACGTTGGCTTTTGTATTTTGCTCACTTGTAATGTTCTCATGCATCAGTTATGTTCCTATTGTGAAGCGCTCTGACACCTTCGGGTAAAGTCTGCGCTATATAAAAATGCATAAATAAATAAATAATGGATGAAAGCAAGGCAAAATGGGTGCAGACCTGAGCACACTACCTGGCTTCAAAATGGCCCCTTGACCCCCAGCCACATGGCCAGGCCCTGCCTGGACCAGGCCTCAAAATGGACCCCACCCACATAGCGAGGCCCCAACAACACCCCAAGAAGTCGAAAAACACACAAAAATCACCACAATCCAATGCCATCCAAGCCCTCAATGATGTTTAAATTCAAGACACCACACAGAAAGACTTGGGCCATGCACCACTGAGTACCACTAGGCATAATGGATGAAAGCAAGTCAAACTGGGTGCAGGCCTGAGCACACTGCCGGGCTTCAAAATGGCCCCTTGACTCCCCCCCGCCGCAAGGCCAGGCCCTGCCTGGACCAGGCCTCAAAATGGCCCCCACCCACATGGCCAGGCCCCAACAACACCCCAAGAAGTCGAAAAACACACAACAATCACCCCCCAATCCAATGCCATACATGCCCTCAATGATGTTTAAATTCAAGACACCCCACAGAAAGACTTGGTACATGCACCATTGAGTACCCCTAGGCATAATGGATGAAAGCAAAGGCAAACTGGGTGCAAGCATGAGCACACTGCCTGGCTTCAAAAGGGCCCCTTGACCCCCAGCCACATGGCCAGGCCCTACCTGGACCAGGCCTCAAAATGGCCCCCACCCACATGGCCAGGCCCCAACAACACCCCAAGAAGTCAGAAAACACACAATATTCACCACAATCCAATTCCATCCATGCCCTCAATGATGTTTAAATTCAAGACACCCCACAGAAAGACTTGGTCCATGCACCACTGAGTACCCCTGGGCATAATGGATAAAAGCAAGTCAAACTGGGTGCAGGCCTGAGCACACTGCCTGGCTTCAAAATGGCCGCTTGACCCCCAGCTACATGGCCAGGCCCTTCCTGGACCAGGCCTCAAAATGGCCACCACCAACATGGCCAGGCCCCAACAGCACCCCAAGAATTTGAAAAACACACAAAAATCACCACAATCCAATGCCATCCATGCCCTCAATGATGTCTAAATTCAAGACACCACACAGAAAGACTTGGTCCATGCACCACTGAGTACCCCTGGGCATAATGGATGAAAGCAAGTCAAACTGGGTGCAGGCCTGAGCACACTGCCTGGCTTCAAAATGGCCCCTCGACCCCCAGCCACGTGGCAAGGCCCTGCCTGGACCAGGCCCCAAAATGTCCCCAACCCACATGGCCAGGCCCCAACAACACCCCAAGAAGTCGAAAAACACACAACAATCACCACAATCCAATGCCATCCATGCCCTCAATGATGTTTAAATTCACGACACCACACAGAGAGAGTTGTTTCATGCACCACTGAGTACCCCTGGGCATAATGGATGAAAGCAAGGCAAACTGAGTGCAGACCTGAACTCACTGCCTAGCTTCAAAATGGCCCCTTGACCCCCAGCCACATGGCCAGGCCCTGCCTGGACCAGGCCTCAAAATGGCCCCCACCCACATGGCGAGGTCTCAACAACCCCCCAAGAAGTCGAAAACACACAAAAATCACCACAATCCTATGCCATCCAAGCCCTCAATGATGTTTAAATTCAAGACACCCCACAGAAAGACTTGGTACATGCACCATTGAGTACCCCTAGGCATAATGGATGAAAGCAAGGCAAACTGGGTGCAAGCATGAGCACACTGCCTGGCTTCAATAGGGCCCCTTGACCCCCAGCCACATGGCCAGGCACTACCTGGACCAGGCCTCAAAATGGCCCCCACCCACATGGCCAGGCCCCAACAACACCCCAAGAAGTCAGAAAACACATAATATTCACCACAATCCAATGCCATCCATGCCCTCAATGATGTTTAAATTCAAGACACCGCACAGAAAGACTTGGTCCATGCACCACTGAGTACCCCTGGGCATAATGGATGAAAGCAAGTCAAACTGAGTGCAGGCCTGAGCACACTGCCTGGCTTCAAAATGGCCCCTTGACCCCCAGCCACATGGCCAGGCCCTTCCTGGACCAGGCCTCAAAATGGCCACCACCAACATGGTCAGGCCCCAACAGCACCCCAAGAATTTGAAAAACACACAACAATCACCACAATCCAATGCCATCCATGCCCTCAATGATGTCTAAATTCAAGACACCACACAGAAAGACTTGGTCCATGCACCACTGAGTACCCCTGGGCATAATGGATGAAAGCAAGTCAAACTGGGTGCAGGCCTGAGCACACTGCCTGGCTTCAAAATGGCCCCTTGACCCCCAGCCACATGGCCAGGCCCTTCCTGGACCAGGCCTCAAAATGGCCACCACCAACATGGTCAGGCCCCAACAGCACCCCAAGAATTTGAAAAACACACAACAATCACCACAATCCAATGCCATCCATGCCCTCAATGATGTTTAAATTCAAGACACCCCAAAGAAAGACTTGGTACATGCACCATTGAGTACCCCTGGGCAAAATGGATGAAAGCAAGGCAAACTGGGTGCAGGCCTGAGCAAACTGCCTGGCTTCAAAATGGACCCTTGACCCCCAGCCACATGGCCAGGCCTTGCCTGGACCAGGCCTCAAAATGGCCCCCACCCACATGACCAGGCCCCAACAACACCCCAAGAAGTCAGAAAACACACAACATTCACCACAATCCAATGCCATCCATGCCCTCAATGATGTTTAAATTCAAGACACCCCACAGAAAGACTTGGTCCATGCACCACTGAGTACCCCTGGGCATAATGGATGAAAGCAAGTCAAAATGGGTGCAGGCCTGAGCACACTGCCTGGCTTCAAAATTAAGCATGGGCGGATTTTGCAAATTGGCAATTTGCGAATTTGCGGATTTGCGAATTGGCAATCCGCAAAATTCGTGAATTCGCTCGAATTTGCGGATTTTTTTATTTTTGCGTGTTCGCGGGTGTTCGCGAGGCGCTTTGCGTATTCGCGGGTGTTCGCGAGGTGCTTTGCAATTTCGTGGGGTTTTTGTTTTTGCCTGCTTAATCACTGCCACCCTCTTGTTTTTTATGGCCATCTGCCCTCTGTATCACTTGTTTCTGTGCCCTTCTGCCCTCTGCCCCACTCATTTTTTGTCCCCTTCTGCCCTCTGTCCCACTTTTGTGCCCTTCTGCCCTGAGCCCCACTTAGAATGGCGCCAGCAAGCTGCCAGCGCCATTCTAAAATAGCTAGAAATAGCTTCAACAGGAAGCACTAATAGATAAAGTACAGCAGGTGCTCCAGTTGAAGGTCAAATTAAGTTGCACAATCATTAATCACCCCAAGTTTGGGGGTGATTAATGATTGTGTAACTGAATTTGAGCAGCACCTGCTTTACTTTATCTATTAGAGCTTCCTGTTGAAGCTGACTTTTGTAACTATTTTAGAATGGCTCTGGCAGCTTGCTAGCGCCATTCTAAAAGAGTTACAAAAGTCAGCTTGAACTTTTGACCCAATCCCCGTTCGCAGATTTCCGTTCGCGGATTTTGCGGGAAATTCGCGAATCTCACGGATTGCGAATTTACCGAAAATCCGCAAAATCCACGAGCGGAACGGATTTTACACCCATGCTTATTCAAAATGGCCCCTTGACCCCTAGCCACATGGCCAGGCCCTGCCTGGACCAGGCCTCAAAATGGCCCCCACCCACATGGCCAGTCCCCAATAGCACCCCAAGAAGTCGAAAAAAACACACAACAATCACCACAATCCAATGCCATCCATGCCCTCAATGATGTTCGAATTCAAGACACCCCACAGAAAGACTTGGTCCATGCACCACTGAGTACCCCTGGGCATAATGGATGAAAACAAGGTAAACTGGGTTCAGACCTGAGCACACTGACTGGCTTCAAAATGTCCCCTTGACCCCCAGCCACATGGCCAGGCCCTGACTGGACCAGGCCTCAAAATGGCCCCCACCCACATGGCCAGGCCCCAAAACCCCAAGAAGTCAAAAATCACACAAAAATCACCACAATCCAATGCCATCCATGCCTTCAATGATGTTTAAATTCAAGACACCCCACAGAAAGACTTGGTCCATGCACCACTGAGTACCCCTGGGCATAATGGATGAAAGCAAGGCAAACTGGGTGCAGACCTGAGCACACTGCCTGGCTTCAAAATGTCCCCTTGACCCCCAGCCACATGGCCAGGCCCTGACTGGACCAGGCTTCAAAATGGCCCCCACCCACATGGCCAGGCCCCAAAACCCCAAGAAGTCAAAAATCACACAACAATCACCACAATCCAATGCCACCATGCCCTCAATGATGTTTAAATTCACGACACCACACAGAGAGAGTTGTTTCATGCACCACTGAGTACCCCTGGGCATAATGGATGAAAGCAAGGCAAACTGGGTGCAGACCTGAGCACACTGCCTGGCTTCAAAATGGCCCCTTGACCCCAGCCACATGGCCAGACCCTGCCTGGACCAGGCCTCAAAATGGCCCCCACCCACATGGCGAGGCCCCAACAACCCCCCAAGAAGTTGAAAAACACACAAAAATCACCACAATCCAATGCCATCCAAGCCCTCAATGATGTTTAAATTCAAGACACCCCACAGAAAGACTTGGTACATGCACCATTGAGTACCCCTGGGCATAATGGATGAAAGCAAGGCAAACTGGGTGCAGGCCTGAGCACACTGCCTGGCTTCAAAATGGCCCCTTGACCCCAGCCACATGGCCAGGCCATGCCTGGACCAGGCCTCAAAATGGCCCCCACCCACATGGCCAGGCCCCAACAACACCCCAGGAAGTCAGAAAACACACAACATTCACCACAATCCAATGCCATCCATGCCCTCAATGATGTTTAAATTCAAGACACCCCACAGAAAGACTTGGTCCATGCACCACTGAGTACCCCTGGGCATAATGGATGAAAGCAAGGTAAACTGGGTTCAGACCTGAGCACACTGACTGGCTTCAAAATGTCCCCTTGACCCCCAGCCACATGGCCAGGCCCTGACTGGACCAGGCCTCAAAATGGCCCCCACCCACATGGCCAGGCCCCAAAACCCCATGAAGTCAAAAATCACAAAAAAATCACCACAATCCAATGCCATCCATGCCTTCAATGATGTTTAAATTCAAGACACCCCACAGAAAGACTTGGTCCATGCACCACTGAGTACCCCTGGGCATAATGGATGAAAGCAAGGCAAACTGGGTGCAGACCTGAGCACACTGCCTGGCTTCAAAATGTCCCCTTGACCCCCAGCCACATGGCCAGGCCCTGACTGGACCAGGCTTCAAAATGGCCCCCACCCACATGGCCAGGCCCCAAAACCCCAAGAAGTCAAAAATCACACAACAATCACCACAATCCAATTCCACCATGCCCTCAATGATGTTTAAATTCACGACACCACACAGAGAGAGTTGTTTCATGCACCACTGAGTACCCCTGGGCATAATGGATGAAAGCAAGGCAAACTGGGTGCAGACCTGAGCACACTGCCTGGCTTCAAAATGGCCCCTTGACCCCAGCCACATGGCCAGACCCTGCCTGGACCAGGCCTCAAAATGGCCCCCACCCACATGGCGAGGCCCCAACAACCCCCCAAGAAGTTGAAAAACACACAAAAATCACCACAATCCAATGCCATCCAAGCCCTCAATGATGTTTAAATTCAAGACACCCCACAGAAAGACTTGGTACATGCACCATTGAGTACCCCTGGGCATAATGGATGAAAGCAAGGCAAACTGGGTGCAGGCCTGAGCACACTGCCTGGCTTCAAAATGGCCCCTTGACCCCCAGCCACATGGCCAGGCCATGCCTTGACCAGGCCTCAAAATGGCCCCCACCCACATGGCCAGGCCCCAACAACACCCCAGGAAGTCAGAAAACACACAACATTCACCACAATCCAATGCCATCCATGCCCTCAATGATGTTTGAATTCAAGACACCCCACAGAAAGACTAGGTCCATGCACCACTGAGTACCCTTGGGCATAATGGATGAAAGCAAGTCAAACTGGGTGCAGGCCTGAGCACACTGCCTGGCTTCAAAATGGCCCCTTGACCCCCAATCACGTGGCCAGGCCCTGCCTGGACCAGGCCTTAAAATGTCCCCAGCCCACATGGCCAGGCCCCAACAACACCCCAAGAAGTCGAAAAACACACAACAATCACCACAATCCAATGCCATCCATGCCCTCAATGATGTTTAAATTCACGACACCACACAGAGAGAGTTGTTTCATGCATCACTGAGTACCCCTGGGTTTAATGGATGAACGCAAGTCAAACTGGGTGCAGGCCTGAGCACACTGCCTGGCTTCAAAATGGCCCCTTGACCCCCAGCCACATGGCCAGGCCCTGCCTGGACCCGGCGTCAAAATGGCCCCCAGCCACATGGCCAGGCCCCAACAACACCCCAAGAAGTCAAAAATCACACAACAATCACCACCATCCAATGCCATCCATGCCCTCAATGATGTTTAAATTCACGACACCACACAGAGAGAGTCGTTTCATGCACCACTGAGTACCCCTGGGCATAATGGATGAAAGCAAGGCAAACTGGGTGCAGACCTGAGCACACTGCCTGGCTTCAAAATGGCCCCTTGACCCCCAGCCACATGGCCAGGCCCTGCCTGGCCACAATAACAAGAGGAGCTCAGAGGGAAAAGACGGGTACCGCAGGGGAAGCCCTCCACTCAATGCAATATAAACACAAGAAACCCCTGTACCCGGGACTTTAGTTAGCAGTCATCTAACAAGCATGAGAACATCTTACGTTAGAATCCTCTATCATAAGATTCACAACATACCACCTCTCAATTCTATGGTTGGGTATCTATTCTCTAATGCTCTTCTAATGCCAAAATCACTGTTTGTGACTATTGATGGGAAGTTCCAGTGTGTGTTCAACTCAACATACCCTATGATGTCTGCCCTACTGGCACAATACATCCATCCACACAGAAACCATCAAACCAAACTAAAAAATGTGTGGCGGAGAGGAAGGCACCTTACGGGCGAACACCCTCGGGGAAATTGGCAGATGTTACCAATACTTTGCCCCTTTCTCATCATTGGTTGCCATTCCTTATCCAGAAAACAGTGGTGTCACAACACAAATTAAATTGTGCAACAAATAATGTGAAACAAAGGTGCTGAACATGAAGCTCAGAGCATAGCTCACTAACGTGACGAACAAAACAGAGTGCGAATAAAATCAACAGTCACAGCAAACACACTACTTTATTCTTGAATATGGTATGCACTGCTGAGTTAAAAAGACTGGTAGCTTACTGCCGCATACCACTACCTGTAACCAACATGTTTCACTGCCCAATACATTTTATGGCAGATTCATCAGGGTTAAGCATGGGCAAATTTTGCAAATTCGCGATCCGCAAATTTGCGGATTTGCGAATTCGCGATCCGCAAAATTCGCGAATTTGTGCGAATTTGCGGATTTTTGTTTTTTTTGCGTGTTCGCAGGGCTTTTTGCGTGTTCGCGGGGATTTTTGCGTCTTCCCGAGCCGCTTGCATAGCGAAGTAATCCATGCAGTCGTTTATGGGAGAGGGAGAGAGAGATAGATAGATAGATAGATAGATAGATAGATAGATAGATAGATAGATAGATAGATAGATAGATAGATAGATAGATAGATAGATAGATAGAGAGAAAGAGAGGGAAAGAGAGAGTGAGAGAGAGAGAGAACGAGAGAAAGAAAGAGAGGCCGGATCTCTGAAGGGCCAGATTCCTGAGTTGCCCCTACAGAATATACAGCTTTCTATTTTTTGCAAAATGCATATGAAAATTGTGCTGTAAAGGTCTCTTTTAGTTTAACCCCTCCTGACAACTCAAAATGGGTGTATTTGCCATCCTCTCCCTTCTTCCTGTTTTTTATATCTGTAAGTGCTTCCTGATGAGGTTTAATTCCTTGGACAGGTGCCTCGTTGCCTACTTGTAACTATTCTCTGACCCTGCTTCAAGGGTCAGAGCAGGGTCAGAGAATAGTTGCAAGTAGGCAACGAGGCGCCAGGAAGCAATTAGCAGCAGGGTCCAAGTTGAAGTTGATGCACACGCGAAAGCGGAAGGAACGACCTGCAGGTTCCTGACTTCGGAACTTAGGGATTTCCCCTTACAAATTTATACTTTGAAAAATCGGATGATTGTTGGATACCAGCACAATAATGAGGAAGAACTGCAATGAGCAGACTTATATGTAAATAGCCTTGAAAAAGCCCTGGCGCGAATCGCCAAAGGGGGCGAAACATGTGTCGGACACCCCACAGAAAGACTTGGTCCATGCACCACTGAGTACCCCTGGGCCTAATGGATGAAAGCAAGTCAAACTGGGTGCAGGCCTGAGCACACTGCCTGGCTTCAAAATGGCCCCTTGACCCCCCGCCACATGGCCGGGCCCTGCCTGGACCAGGCGTCAAAATGGCCCCCACCCACATGGCCAGGCCCCAACAACACCCCAAGAAGTCAAAAAACACACAAAAATCACCCCAATCCAATGCCATCCATGCCCTCAATGATGTTAAAATTCAAGACAACCCAAGTTCGGGAAAGCGAGCTGTTTAAATCTCCCGCTGGAAGTCCGCTGCACGCGGCATCTACGTGTTCGCAATTGTTTATTCCCGCGATACGTGATCGCGGGCCCTTATGACGTACTCGCATTGTCAAACTCTTGCTGTGCAAGATGATGGGCCGCGATGACGTACTCGCGGTCGAAAAACTCTTGCGCGATCACGCAGCAAGATCCAAAATAGCGCAGCACACGCAAACCAGGAGGAAAAACAACTCGGGGAACACAGAATCACGGTAAGTCAACGCAGCGCACGCGATATTGTATTTTTGAAGCGCGACCAAGCAAATAAATCTGCCAGCTTGCGAATTGCGGATTTTTGGGCAAATTCGGGTGATTCGCGGACCGCGAATTTGCCAAAAATCTGCAAATTCCGCGAACGGAATGGAATTTCAGCCCATACTTACAGAAAATTAGATCATCCTGGAATCAAGTTGGGACCTCTGCCAAGGAAAAAGATGAAACTGAAGAAGGAAGACTGTCCTGCTGTTGCCCTGCTGGACTGACCTGCTGTTGCTTTGCTGCCAAGGAGAGGGGAAGGACTTTGCTTTGTGCTGTGTCCCCTTGCTTGAAGGAATGCCCAAGGGCCTGAAGAAGAGATGGCTCCCTGTTAAGTAGTTCCAGGAACAAAAGGACTTCACCCCCAGCTTCCCTGAACTCTGCTGAGGGAGTTCTGTCCTTCCTGGAGTGCTTGGCCCATGTGTGGTGCCTATGGAAGTTGTACCTGTGTTGGGAAGCTGGAAACCAAGATTTAGAGAACTTTCTGCAAAGTTTATCGCATCACTCGCTTGCGGAGCGCATCCCTGTCAGTGCGAGGAAATTCCCGCTGGTAGGAAGGCCGAGATCATCGCAGCGCCTGTTGTCGCTACCAGAGCCATTGCATCCTTTTTTGCGGGACGCACCAGTCCGGTGCGGGAAGATTACCATCGCTGCGAGTATCGTCGCAGAGCCTGCCGTCACTGGGTGAGATTGTTGCATCACGTCGTTGCAAGAGTCGTCGCAGAGCCATCACATTGAGGGGCCGCAAGAGTAGAAGATCGGCGCTGAGCTGCGCATCGTTGCCGCACCGGAGATCGTCCTCACCCCAAGAATCGTCGCATCGTATCTTTTGAGAGCCGCTTCCACCGAAACCTTTGCACCAGAATTCACGCAAGTTATCGCATCCCTCCCCGTACAGACCGGAGTCACCGCAAACGTCCGCTACATCGAGGGGGGTTGTCGCATTGCCTCGCCAGGTCCAGCAAATGGGAAGGGGTCCCTAAGGGACCCCTTTCCTTTTGGGAATGCACGTGAAAATATTTTTTGAGGGAAGGCAGTGGTCCCAGGGATCCCTGCCTGCCCTTAAAAAATTTAACGAAAATGTTTCATTTATTTTTTAAATGCATCCCGTTTTCCTTTAAGGAAAACAGGCTGCATTGGGGGGAAAAAACCTGCTTTATTTAAAAGCAGTCCCAGAAATAGAGGTCCTCTGACCAAGCAGGCCATCATCCCTGGGAGGGCCAGCCATTCCCAATGGGGTCACAAGTTGCAAGAGGTCCATTAATATTCATGATCCTCGCATTTTGCGACTCCATTGGGAATCGCCAACCATTTGCTTTTGCGACTCTCAAATTATGACTCGCAAATTTTAGCAATTTGCAAGTCGCAAAAGCAAATGCTCGTAAATCTGGCCCTCAGGGACAATAAAATCGCAAGTTATTAAAAAATTAGAGAACTTGAATTGACTATCTGCATATTTGGCTAGCAAAGAAATCCTCTGGCTCAATACCCCTAATCTAAACATGCACATGAAGGGGGATCACTTTGCTTCATTAAATATTAACAACATAGTATTCTCAGTGTATAATCAGGTTAGACTATAGTCACAGATTTACAGCTTTTATCAGACCTGAGGGAGCTTTTCAGATTTACAAAATGGTCATTTGGACTGACACCAGCTGATTGAGCATACGATTTGGTAGCTATAGACATAAGCTGTATTTGGAAATTCAAATCTGCCCAACAACAGATTCAACTGCAACCCAATATTATAATCAGCTTTTAAAGAACGATAACAACCTACAGAGCTGGGAGATGGGAGGCCTGTCATGGTTGAGTCGTATTGATGCCATTACAATGACACTCCTACCCAGAATACACTAAACGATGTAGGCCCACCTATTTTAGCCTGCGGCAGGGATACTTCATAAGCTACAGAAATGTATTGTGGGCTTTGTTTGGGAAGTGAAATGAACATGGCTTGCCAAGAGACAGGCATATCTATCTCCAAAGGAGGGAGGGCTGAGAATCCCACACCTGCTTCGCTAATACACGGCAGAGAAACTCTGCTATATAGTGGAATGGCATTGATTTATATCAGAGCAACACTGGTGTTTTGTGGACCAGTCATATGCAGGTATATATATATATTTGGAAGATCCCATAGCTTCTTAGATGGTGCAGACCCTGGAGAGTATATGTTTCCCCAGGGCTTAAAGCAACCGGAGAGATGTGGGACACAGGGACAGCCTTACAGGCCTCTGTGATGTTTAACCCCTTCGGTGCTCATGACGAGCTCAGCTCGTCATGAGGCACACTGGAGCTAAGCTTATGACGAGCTGAGCTCGTCAAGTAATGATGCTTTTCAAGCTTTTCCAGCACAGAACGGGAAAAGCCATAGCATCCAAGGTGTTAAATTTGCGCTACAGCAATTAACAGCGGTGCCGAAACATCAATGAAACTCGGGAGCCGGTATTTGCTTTAACTCGTGGCTCCCGACTGACTAGTTGGCCACGCCCCTTTATTTTGATCTTGCGCTCGTGAAGACACGCGCTCAGGCTGACGTGCCCTCGCAGGCGTGGGTAGGCTGGAGCACTACTAGGCGCTGCAGGACACTACATTCCTTCTAACCTTTATTTGAACAAAACATAACCAGCATCATAGAAATAACGAGGGTCTGTTACCAGTCTCTTGGCTTCCAGTCTCTGGATGGTCACACCATGAAATCAGCTATCCGGGAGGATGGTGCGGGATTGTGGCGCAGACCATACCTGGAATGCTCCCCCCTTGACGATGGCACTGATGGTGTTGCTCTCGGCGAGGTTTCACTTGTCGAAGACCACACGGGAGAGCTTGGAAGGCTTTCCCTTGGTGCCTCTGGCATCGGCTGAATGTCCGGGTCCATTTGGTTCTCACTTCCAGTGGGGCAACACTCTGGTAGTTCATAGTCTTCTTCATCCGTTGACTGGCTAGGCCTGGTTGTCGAGCGATCTGGCTCCTGACAATCCGGTGCTCCGGAGTGTGCCTTCTTGAAAAACAAAATGTTTCGAGTGACAACTTCGGATCCCCTCTAGGCGGTAACCATAGTGCCAGTTCGGCGGAGATTGGTCCAGGGGTGGTGCTCGAACGGGAGCCGGAATTTGCTCCCTGGATGTCGGTCTTTGATGAACACGTTGTCTCCTTCTTGGATGTCCGATTCTTTGGCCCGTCTCCTGGCGCTGGCTTGGTTGTTGGATTGGGTTTGGCTAGTTCGGTTAGTTCTTTCCACATCCACTCGAGCTGGGACCCAGTTTGGGATGGTGTCTTTCACTACTCGGTCCATGGTTGCGGGACTGGGGGCAGCCTCGGTTGTGAGATGAGGTGTCAGCCAGTACTCTCTTAAGAAGCTGTAGATGGCTCTTTTCATGGGTGATCCGTCGGCATGGGCAATGCGTATTGTTTTGTTGAGCGTACACATAAATCTCTCCACTACCCCATTGGCCTGGGGCTAGCGGGCGTCACTTTCCTGTGATTGATCCCCCAGCTCCTCAGGTAGTCCGCAAACTCCTGTCCCTGGAAGGGTGGACCATTGTCTGTTTTGACCACCTCGAATATTCCGTGCATAGCAATGGTTTTTTCAAACTTGGCAATGACCTCCGTGGCCACCTGGCTCCCTACAATCTCCATTTCCGGGTACTTTGTGAAGTCATCGATGATCACCAGTGCATAGCGCCCATCGGGAAGATGTCCAAAGTCTGGGCTTACACATTCTCACTGCCTTTTAGGGTTATCCTCGGTGATGACAGGGTGAGGGCGATCCGACAGCCCTGCTGCTTGACACCAGGCGCCAGTCCGGACGGTCTGTTCGACCATTGCGCCCATAATTTGGCCCTCAGCCGACTCTTGGTCTTTACCATGCCTTGGTGTCCCCGGTGTGCCAGGTCAACTGCTTGCTGAGCCAGGCTGAGGGGCATCACCAATCGTGGTCCTCGCATGAGGCAGCCCGGGCTGTCGACCGACAGTTTGTCTTTTACCCACATCATGGACTCTAGTGCCCCTTTCGCTTGCGGTGTCCGCATGTTCAGGGTGGCTTGGATCGGGCGCCAGTCATTCATTTGGACAGCCTCAGCGACCAGTTGTAGACACTCATCTCCCCGGGTGGCTTGGATGATAGATTCCGGATTCATTGGCATGGGCCGAGCTCTCTCCAGTACCAGCCAGACGTACTCTTCGGTATCTTCCGCCTCCTCTCTTTCCACTTGTGTGGCCGTTCGGGGATGTCTCGAGAGGTAGTCTGCGGGATTCGACAAGCCGGATTTGTACACTACCCGGTAGTCATAGCCTTGGAGCTGAAGTATCCACTTCTCAATCCGTGGTGGAGGTTTGGACACTGAGCCTTGGAATAGGGGTATGAGCGGTTTGTGGTCCGTCGACACCGTGAATGGATAGCCATACACATAGAAATGGAAGTGCCGACAGGCCCAGTGGATGGTGATTGCTTCCCGCTCTATCTGCGAATATCTCTGCTCTGTGTCAGTTAAAGAGCGGCTTGCGTATGTAATCGGGCCCATTCTCCAATGCTTTGTAGTTGAGTGAGTACTGCTCCTAGCCCATAGGGGCTGTCGTCCACTGCGACGTTGGTGGATCTAGTCGGGTCAAAATAGGATAGGATTGTGTCCGCTGACAGACCCTGTTTCGTGTCTTCGAAGGCTTGTTCCTGTTCTGGGCCCCACTGCCACGTTGTGGTGGACTTTGTCAGTTTCCTCAAGGGTTTGGTGAGGTTGGAAAGATCAGGGACGAAGCGTCCGCAAAAGTTCACCACGCCTAGGAAACTCCTGGTTTCTGAGATGTTGGTGGGGGCAGGGGCTTCTTGGAAATCCCTCACCTTTTCGGGGTCCGGGGCGATTCCTTGATCTGAGAATGTATAATCAAAAAAGCTGATCCTGTTTCTCAGGAATTGACACTTCTCCCGGTGTAGGGTCTGACCAGACTCTTTGACCCTTTATAGGACTCCCCTCAGCCTCTGATGGTGGTCTTCAACTGATGATGCGTAGATGAGCAGATCATCGCTCACGTTTAAAACTCCTGGGAGCCCACTGAGGACTTCACGGATGGTGTTTTGAAACACCTCAGTGGCACTCGATATCCTAAAATTGAGGCGTCGGTACCTTGGGAGGCCTACGTGCGTGAAGAAGGTGGTTAGGTATCGAGAGTCCGGGTGTAGTCGCAGTAGGTGATACCCAGACCGGAGGTCCTAATTTGAGAACCATTTTGCGCCGTTCAACTCTCCCAGTATGTCGTCGATGGTTGGGGTTAGGTGACGTTCCCTCTTTACAGCTGCATTTGGGAGGCGCATGTCCAGACAGATTCGGACTTGTCCTGGCTGTTTCGGTTTCCGAGCCACCACGATCGGGGACACCCAAGGGGTGGGCCCACTGACTTTCTCGATGATGCCCTGTTTCTCCAGCGCCTCCAGTTCTTCCTCGACCTTCTTCCTCAAATGGAACGCGATGCGTCTGTGTCTCAGTGCCACCGGTTGGACCGATGGGTCGTTATGGAGGGAGACTTCCTTCTCTTTCAGGCACCCGATGCCTTTGAAGAAGTCTCCGAATTCTTCTAAGAGGGTCTCTAGTTCGTCTTCCAGCACTGCCATGGCGAACGATATGAGCCTCAGCTCTTCTGCTGATTGTCCACTGAGTAGCATGCCGCTACCTTCCTTGGTGACCTATACAGTGGTGGGGACTTTGAGGCCGTGATGTTGCATCTCCGTTTTGAAACACCCTATTAGTGGATTTGGCGTCTTCTGGCCATATGCGAATACTCTGATTCTTGCTTCGCGGAGAGGAGGCTTTTTACTAAGCTGGTTGTACACGTTGGCCGCCATCAGTTCAATGGATGCCCCTGTGTCGATAGTGGCTCTCACCTCTTGTTGATGGATATTGATGCAGCATTTTGGCAGGCGTCGCTTCTTCCGTCGTGGCTGAGCAATTGCAAACACATAGTGAACTGGATAGTCACTTGTGTCGTCGTCAATGTCTTCACTGTCGCGTTCCTCCACGACTGCTTTCGCAGTTTCCTTTTTTGACTTTGTCGACCGGCATACCGCCACATAGTGGTTCATCCACCCACATGCGCTGCACCTTTTTCTTTTCGCCGGGCAATCCTGCATGCGGTGAGAAGGTCCCCCACAGTATACACACTCCTTACGCTTGTCCTGCTCTTTCTTGCCAGCATATTGGAGCGTTTTTGGTCTCACCACGTTTGCTGTCTCCGCCATATTGACTTGCTCCGTTTTGATGGGCCGATGGAGGGCTGCTTACATGTGGGAAGCTCTGGCCTGCGACAGTTCCTTGGATCGCCCCAGCTTGAGGATGTCCGCTAGCGGCTTGCCGTCTTCCTGGAGGATGGTGACTCTGAGTTTGGAAGAGTAACACCCTTGAATTATCTGTCCTCGGACTTCTTCCTGTTCATCACGGAATCTACACGTGCTGGCCAACTCTTTCAACCTCCCATGGAAGGCGTCTAATGACTCCTCTGCTTCCTGCTTAGCCTGGCGGAAGAATAACCTCTCATAGTCTTTACTTGCCATAGGTTCGAAGTGCGCGTTTAAAGCGTTGAGGAGGGTGTGGTACGTCTTCGGCGTGGCTTCCACTATCGTTTTGTATGTACGGTGGATATCTTTTCCTCCCAGGTGAAGAAGTAATGCTCTGCGCTTCTCCCGGGCCGTGCCCGTCCCTTCGAAGTAAATCTGGAGGCGATCAACCCAGTCTCTCCATCGCGGAGCGAGGGACGACGAGCTCCTTCTACGATAAAAGGTTCTATGGCGGGAATCAGCGCCATTTTGGTGCGTGCGTGGTGCGCTCTGCGGCACGTGTGCTGCTCACCCACCTCTCGGGCGTAATGGCGGGCATCTGGCTGGGGTCAGTGGTGACTGTGTTGAGTAGAACTCGAGTGGCTGGTCCTCCCTCCCTTCTTCTCAGACGGTCACCTGCCTGGTGCACAGCCCTGACCTCAGTGGTTGGCTCATGTGGCACTCCGGCGTGGTCTAGCTGAAGGGTGTGGTGAGGGCTTACTCCTGGTGTTGTTTGCAGCTCTCCACGATAGTAGGCTCAAATGGGGCTTCCAGGGTCTCTGGCAGCAGCATGCAACACCATAAGCCAGCAGCAGGCCCACACGAGGCCCTCGTGGTCTCCCTGGGCCCGAACTCCACAGCTCACAAAAATGGCCCAAATAAGCAGCGGGGGGGGCACTCATTACAGCATGGGGTCGAAAAGCCCCTCGTCGCCAATGTGATGTTTAAATTGGCGCTAGCACAATTACATCAATGAAACTCGGGAGCCGGTATTTGCTTTAACTCGTTGCTCCCGGCTAGTCTGACCAACCGTCCGTAAATTTTACGGACAGTCCGTAATTTGGACCTCACGTCCATTGTCCGTGAGGATCCCTTTTGCGGACGCCTTTTGTCTGTAATTTTAGGCACTGCAGGGAAAAGCACTGTTCCCTGCAATGCAGCCTCAACTCCCTGACGGGGCCACCTTGCACCTATGCTCCAGCACAAGAGCAGCCCCACCCGCCCTTTGTCATTCTGTATGCGGCTGATTGACACATACAGAATGCCAATGGGGCAGTTTGGGTCACAAAGCATGTGGTGGTGTGATGGCCTCCCCCAGCCTCGGTCTAGGGCAGGGCATTCTGTCAGTTGGAAGACTGAATACTGTCGAGGGGCGGCGGGGGGGGGGTGAGGGGGAGGAGGCTTGTTTTACTTCTGGGAAGACAGAGGAATTCTGAAATACAGCACTCTTCTCCTGCGGTATACTGTGCACTGTGTTCATTTTTATTGCAGTGTCCTTGAATGTCTCTCTCCTATGCAATGAGAGCTGGTAAGGTCGCCCCCCCACAACCCCCGCAGACAATGCATCTGTAGCTGGGGTTCTCCGGTTCTATTCAGATGCTGAAGGGAGAGAAAGTTGGACAGTATTCCTGAATTCTCTTTTGAAGGTGCAAGGAGCCTGTTTTCTGTCCTCGTTGATGCACAAGTTGTAAAAGTTTAAACTGGACTCTTTTTTCGTCTGGTGGCCAGTAGAGTTTCTGCGTGTAGAATAAAATGTGTGCATATCTTTTCAGCTAGAAAATCAAGCAAACTGCTTAGTTGAGAATGGGTTGGAGCCTCTTAATCTCAGCCCTAGTAAGTCCTAGTCCTTTTACAATGGTTCCTCAGAAGATGAAAGCACAATTCGAACGTTTACAACCCTCTTAAGGGCGAAAGAGGAAGATTTTCACTCTGAGATACTTCCTGATTCATTTAGTGATGTAAAGACAGCTTGTCATCTAGGTAAACATCCAAGTCCTTGACTGCTGTTTTGGGGACTTTGAGGGCTTTGGGGCTAAAGATGGCTATGCCAATGCTTGTTTAGAGTGCCTATGTGGAGGGACATAGTGAACCCTACCCCACCCCTTGCTTTAGGAACTACAGCAAGGGTGAAATTCTTGATGGGACTCTACTGTCTGCAACTCTGCAGACAAGGGCTCAGCTCATAATCAATATGAAAAGGTGAGTGAGTGAGTAAGTGAAGGGATGGATGGATGGATGGATGGATGGATGGATTAGTGAAATAGTAAATGGATGAATAAGCGGGTAAATGAATGGATAATGAGAGAAAGGATAAATGGATGGATGAGGGAGTGAAAGGATGGATGAGAGAAAAGGTAAATAGATGGATGTATGGGTGGATGGGTAGATGGATGGGTAAAAGGGTGGGTGGATAAGTGAAAGGGTGGATGATGGGCGATTGAATGGGTGGATGGATGAGTGAAATAAAGGATGGATTGATGAATTGATAAGCAAAAAGGTGAAAAGATGAGTGAAAGGGTAGATGTAAGAATGAATGAGTGAGTCAAAGGGAGAGTAGATGGACAAAAGGATGGATAGATGAGTAAAAGAGTGGATTGATGAGAGAAAGGAGGGATGAGTGATAAGGTAAATGGATGGATTCATGAGTGGATGGGTAGCTGGGTGGGTGGGTGGATGGCTAAGTGAAAGGGTCGATGGAGAGAGAAAGAGAGGATGAATGGATGACTGAAAGGGTGAATGGGGGAAGAATGAGTGCCTGGGTGGATGGATGAGTAAGTGAAAGGATGGCTGGATGGGTGAATGGGTAAATAGATGGATGGGTGGAAGAGTGGATGAATGAGTGTACAGATGGATAGGGTAAAAGGGTGAATGGATGAGTGAAAGGGTGGATGGAGGGATGGATGAGTGAAAAGATGGATGGAAGGATATATGATGGATAGGTTTGCAAATGGTTGAATAGGTTTGGATATGCATAGGCTTACTTATATACTATTCCGCGACCTCCTCTGATGTGTCTGTAAAACTTACCCTTTGTCCTGAATTTTGACCTCCTGTCCTGAATTTTTGTCCTGAATTTTAACCCTTTGTCCTGAATTTTTACACTCACTGTCCTGAATTTGCACCCATTCCAGTTGGTCACCCTACTCCCGGCTGACTAGTCGGCCACGCCCCTTTATTTTTATCTTGCGCGCGTGACGACACGCGCTCATGCTGACGTGCCCTCGCAGGCGCAGGTAGGCTGGAGGGCTACCAGGCGCCACAGGACACTACAGCCTCATGGCCCGGTCCTTCCCCCATTACGTCTATAGAGGCAACCCGGGGTTCACCCAGGCACTTGAAGGCAATAACTATGTCCAATGGCAATTAGACAACTACAAATGGGCAGAGGAGTTCCACGATAGAGATGGCCTCCAGTGCTTCGAGCAACTGAAGGAGGGATATGGGATCCAGGAAGAAGAACGCTGGAATTATTTGCAAACTAGACATTTTTGCAGCGGTAACGGTCCTGCGGCCGCTGTATTACGAAGGTGGCCATTCGGACCACCACTACGCCGCCAGGGAACCGCTCCCCTCAGTCAAAGTTAGCACCAGCCAGACATTAACCCCCTTGGAGAAATGGGTGATCACCAAAGCTGACGACCCATCACTGGGTGGCACAGCATCCCTGATTCGC
>NW_028241896.1:0-28590 GCF_964263255.1 Lissotriton vulgaris
GGTTTTAAAAAGTATTTTTGTTGTAAAAATTTTATTTCGGCCAACGAGGCCATAAAAGTTCATAATTTAGCATTCCCATGTATACATACACTATATACAATAATTACAAATTCATAATATATACATGGTTGAATAAAAAAAAAAAAACGAAAAACAGAAATAACCAGTATAACATTTTTTTAAAAGTATTTTTGGTAGATATGGTACACTGCTCAAAGCATTTGTTCGTACTCCCTCTACTCTGAACACACGGGGCGCTGTGTTCGGTTAAAAAAAATAAAACAGTTTCCTCTTCGGTGGGTTATGTTGTAACCCGGTACTTTTACAGGTGGCGGTGGCCGTGCGTCGAGACTCGAGATGAGACGTCCTAATATAGGCCCAACAAGGTAAAGGTTTCCCCTTTTAAAATGTAGGTCACGTCGCGAAGTCCCCGTGCTCTGCACGTGCACATGGAGCAGGCGGAAGCCAGAGTTTAACCTTCAAGAGTATGGGTCGGGCAAGTGTTTGAACTACTTCCCATACACTCTCTGCAGTGAGCAAAGTGTGAAATGTGCAAGGGTCTGAATAGAACAGAAAATAGTCCAGGGCATCAAAATAAAAGTGGCCCCATTTGTGAATACTAAAAAAAAGTGTCTAATGTTTACAGAAGGGGCAATTATAACGTGTAAAACACGCTGTAGAAATGTTTTGCAGGATATGTAAGACTGCTTGGAAATTACCTTGTTGCAGCCAATGTTTGTTTTCAGTGGAATCAACAGTAAATACCGTCGCAGCAGACCTTATAACAGGCCCACAACAGCCTGAAAACATCCGCACAGTTATCTGTCAGACCAGCCCGTCGAGCACTACCTGATAGCCCCATGGGACAGACTGACCCCAATGTGCACTAGGTTTACATAGGCACAAAAGAGGACAATCAAATACTACGTGACTGGCCTGCCTTAATAAACAAGCATTTGTAGTGCAATAGGTCTCGCATTTGTTAAAGTTAGAGCCGTTTGGCGTTGAAAATGACAATGTTTTATTTTGTTTGCAGTGAAGTAATTATATTTGCATAGTGCTATTGCCATTGGTATAAAAAAGCAAAAGTAAAAAAAAGGCCTTTTTCAAAGCCAACAGCTCTAACTTTAAAGAATGTGTTTGTTTGAGTATTTACACAAAGAACAACTTAAATAGCACTTATAGATTTTTTCTATTTGATAGCGCTACTTGCCCTAATGTAAGGTGTAGGAGCACTTTGCATCTTATGCACACATTGACAATTAGTTACAAGTATGTAAATGAAATACAGAAGGTTACGAAGAGGGTTTCAAGATATAGGAGTCAGTCTTTGCTGGTAGGATTATATGTAACGAGAGAATGGATGGGAGAAACACTAAGTCATGATTTATAATGTACGTAGTGCTTAGTGTTGTCTGTTCTAATAAAAGCTTATGTGTCAAAAACAGTAACCCACTTACCAATCTACAGAAAATGAAGCTCATCTGCATGTTATGGGATGTCCTTTGCAAGAGACATTTACTGTGATACGAAAAGTATGTTGACTGAGACTGTTTTTCAATACTCTGCTTCTTGCGACTCTACCCTCTTTTGTAGCCTCACCTTAACCCCAAATTGATGGTATCCAGGAGTAAATAAAGTTTTTCCAGCACTGAAGCAAAATATGTCTTACCAAGCCTCCTCATGCTGTTCGCTCGACCTCGTTGCTCTTTGCCTAGGTCCGCCGCCTCCACTACATAACCATTGGAGGCTGCTCCTTTTCATTCTTGGCTGCACATAATTGGAAGACCCTACTGTTGCCACTGGAGGTGTGGTAGTGGCGTGTGTTATGCAGAGGCGGAGGACAGATTAAGGGAGGGTGAAGCCTGCCCCAATGTGGAGAAAAAGAACACGAACACCATGAGGCGGACACCGCGTCCAGTAAATACAAGCATTTGCAATGCAATAGGTCTCGCATTAGGAAAGTTTGAGCTATTGGTATTGTAAATGACAAATTTTGTATTTATGTGTTGGTTTTGAAAATAGCTAAATTAATAGCTTTGTCATTTACACTGGCAATAGTTTTAACTTCGCAAATGTGACACCTATAGCATTTGTAATGCAATATGTGTTGTATTTACGTGACTTAGATGTTTTGATATTACAAATGACAATGGCTTTTTTATATATAATTAATACTTAAAAGTTATTGTAATTTATAATGGCAATAGCTTAAACTGAGGGCGATAGATAGAGTGAGGGTGATCGATAGATAGAGTGAGGGCGATAGATAGAGTGAGGGCGATAGATAGATAGAGTGAGGACGATAGATAGAGTGAGGGCGATAGAGTGAGGGCGCTAGATAGAGTGAGAATGATAGATAGATAGAGTGAGGGCGAGAGAGGGGTGTAGAGAGAGGGATGGGTCTAGAGAGAGGGGTGTAGAGAGAGAGAGGGGTGTAGAGAGAAAGAGGGGTGTAGAGAGAGAGAGGGGGGTGTAGAGAGAGAGAGAGGGGTGTAGAGAGAGGGTTGTAGAGAGAGGGGTGTAGAGAGAGGGGTGTAGAGAGAGGGGGTGTAGAGCGAGGGTGTAGAGAGGGGGTGTAAAGAGGGGGTGTAGAGAGGGGGGTGTAGAGAGAGAGGGCTGTAGAGAGACTGGTGTAGAGAGAGGGGTGTAGAGATAGAGGGTGTAGACAGTGGGGTGTAGAGAGAGGGAGTGGTGTAGAGAGAGGGAGGGGTGTAGAAAGAGGGAAGTAGAGAGAGAGAGGGGTGTAGAGACAGAGGGGTGTAGAGAGAGGGATCTAGAGAGGGGTGTAGAGAGGGGTGTAGAGAGGGGGTGTAGAGAGGAGGTGTAGAGAGGGGGTGTAGAGAGAAATGAAATGAAATGAATGAATGAAATGAATGAGACTTATATAGCGCACGACTTACCCTGGGGCATCTCAGTGCTTGCTTAGGGAACCCGTCCTGGTATTCCCCTGTGAGATAACCCTGGCAGGGTATCCACAAGGTGAAAGTCAGGCATCCCACCGCGAGGGGCCGTTGTGGAGATTAAGCAAGCTATTGCCCAGAGTCGCAGAGTGTGAACCCGTGAGTCGAGAAGGCACCGGAGCGAGAATTAACGAGTCCGTGGAATTTTTGAGCCCAAGACCCGCCGAGGCGGGGAATTGAACCCTGGTCCCGGGCCGAACTCAAGCTCCAGGTCTGCCGCCTCTAACCCCTGAGCCACACTTCTCCTAGAGAGGGGATGTAAAGAGGGGGGAGGGGGAGGGGTGGACAGGGAGGGGTGGAGAGAGAGGGCGGGGTGTAGAGAGAGGGGAGTAGAGAGAGAGGGGTGTAGAGAGAGGGGTGTAGAGAGAGGGGTGTAGAGAGGGGGTGTAGAGAGGGGGTGTCGAGGGAGAGAGGGGTGTAGAGTGAGAGAGAGGTGTAGAGAGAGAGAGGGGGTGTAGAGAGAGAGAGGGGTGTAGAGAAGGGGGTGTAGAGAGGGGGTGCAGAGGGAGAGAGGGGTATAGAGAGAGAGAGGGGGTGGTGTAGAGAGAGGGGTGTAGAGAGAGGGGTGTAGAGAGAGGGGTGTAGAGAGAGAGGGGTGTAGAGAGGGGGTGTAGAGCGAGGGTGTAGAGATGGGGTGTAGAGCGAGGGTGTAGAGAGATAGGGGTGCAGCGAGAGAGTGGTGTAGAGAGAGAGAGGGGTGTAGAGAGACGGGTGTAGAGAGAGAGAGGTGTAGAGAGAGAGGGGTGTAGAGAGAGAGTGGTGTAGAGAGAGAGGGGTGTAGAGAGACGGGTGTAGAGAGAGAGAGGGGTGTAGAGAGAGAGGGGTGTAGAGAGAGGGGGGTGGAGAGAGAGGGGTGTAGAGAGAGGGGTGGAGAGGGAGGGGTGGAGAGGGAGGGGTGTAGAGAGAGGGAGGGGAGTAGAGAGTGAGAGAGAGGAGTGTAGAGAGAGAGGGATGTAGAGAGAGGGGTGTAGAGAGAGGGGTGCAGGAAGAGGGGTGTAAAGATGGGGGTGTAGAGAGAGAGGGGTGTAGAGAGAGGGGTGTAGAGAGAGGGGTGTAGAGAGAGGGGTGTAGAGAGGGGGTGTAGAGAGGGGGGTGTAGAGAGAGGGGGGTGTAGAGAGAGAGGGGTGTAGAGTGAGAGGGGTGTAGAGAGGGGGGTGTACAGAGGGGGTGTACAGAGGGGGGTGTAGAGAGAGGGAGGTGTAGAGAGAGTTAAGGAGGTCCTAGAGAGAGGGGTTGTAGAGAGAGGGGTGTAGAGAGAGAGGTGTGTAGAGAGAGAGGGGTGTAGAGAGAGTTAAGAAGGTCCTAGAGAGAGGCGTGTAGAGAGAGATGGGTGTAGAGAGAGAGTGGTGTAGAGAGAGAGGGGTGTAGAGAGGGGGGTGTAGAGAGAGAGGGGTGTGGAGAGAGAGTTAAGGAGGTCCTAGAGAGGGATGTAGAGAGGATGGGTGTAGTTGTGTGTGGGGGGGGTTGTGTGGGGGTGTGTGGGGGTGTGTGTGGGTGTGTGTGGGTGTGTGGGGGGTGGGGTGTGTGTGTGGGGTTGTGTTTGTGGGGGGGTTGTGTGTGTGGGGGGGTTGTGTATGTGGGGTTGTGTGTGTGGGGTTGTGTGTGTGGGGTTGTGTGTGTGGGGTTGTTTGTGTGTGTGAGGGTTTGTGTGTGGGGGGTCTGTGTGGGGTGTGTTTGTGGGGGTGGGGTGTGTCTGTGTGGGGGGTTGTGTGTGTTTGGGGTTTCTGTGTATGTGGGGTTGTGATTGTGTGTGGAGTTGTGTGAGTGGGGCTGTGTGTGGGGGGGGTTGTGTGTTGGTTTGTGTGTGTAGGAGGTTGAATTATCATTTAACTTGCAACCGAGCAGCTTCTGTTCACAAGCTTGAAAGTAGCAGTTACATAAATCGGGAGCTGCAGCATGCCCATGGCTCGCCAGTGCATGTTGCAAATCAAACGAAGCATAATGCGTTCTGATTGCATTACAAAGAAAGGCAATAAAAACACAGGGTGGTAAATTAGACATGAGGGCAGCCTCGAAGTCAAATGGTGTGTGATGTGAAGGAGGGATATGGGAACAGCAAGGAAATACTTGTGAGGGAGGGAGAGAGTAGTGGATGCAGATGGGGATTAAAGAGGTAGTGTTTGAGCAGAGATTGGGCTATAAAACAAGAATTGTGTCTGGATGGGCGAGAGATAGACTGAAGAGAGAGGGGGCTTGGAGAGAATCCTATTAGCCTGGCTTAGTTAGCAGTATTTGACAAATCCGCCATTAGTGTCAATATGTATGCCAAATAAAGCTGAGAAGGCTGCTGTCTGTCTTTTGAACTTTTTTTCTCTCGGCCCAAGCTGCACCAGGTATTGCAGTACCTCTAGAAATGGTGCAATTCCTAGTCCGTGGAAAGCAATGTTGTTTTAAGAAAGAGGAAAAAACTAAAGTAGCAATTTACTGGCAAAATCTGTAAAGTGGCGCTAATGTGTGTGGTTGTGAGTCACCAAAATTGGAGAGGAATACCTGGAAGAAAGAGAGAGGGTGAAGGGGCAGCCGCTAACAGAAAGTGGAAGTGAACATTGTTGTTTAAACAAACACAATAAAACGAAAGTAGTGCTCCACAGGAAAAACCTGTCAAGCGTGTGCATGAAGTGGTGAATGAGCTTCAAATAGACAGGGGGAGCAGAAAGTGTGTGAGAAAGAGAAAGAAGTGAAGAGCAGGTCACAGACGCATAAAGAGGGAGCTCAAAATCAATTTCACGTAAAAATCAAACCAATATTCTCATTTACCAGCCAAGTGAGGTTTTGCAACGCTGCATGCCTTCAGGCGTATTATTTAAGTTTTAATAAAGATTACACCCTCTACAATCCTTGTCAAATTAAAGTTCACAGTTAACAACGGATTCCATATCCTCCAGTAGATTGCGCCCGTCCCATGCTTTGAACTGAGAACATAAACGAATTGCCGTTTACATGGTGTGGGACACTGGCTCCCCGATGTTGTTAGCTTTTGACACACACGTTGTTATTTTCTGCAGGGAGTGCCATCCACCATCAACAAACTATAATGAGGAGAAACAGCGCGGAGCAGCCGGCACAGCAGAGCCCTCAAGTTTCTAAACCTCAGATGACATCCCGAAACAATAGAACATTCCATCAGCCTATTGTTGCTGTTCCTTTTTTTTTGTCTAAACTCGAGGGCCCCTTTAACTAATATTTCACAGATGTATGCAGCACAGCCGTCTCTGCAAATAAACATGATTGCTTCTTTCCAAACTCACTTTTGCTCTTTTTATCCGTATCAGAAAGATGAAAGGGTGCGTTGGATTTGTGGGGATTCAAAATTGCTATACCACAGATGAGAGTACTGCCCTGGGCGCTTAAACACGGGCTACAGATCAAAGCAGTTCACAGCAGTAAAACACTGCGCACCAAGTTTGAAAAGTACTGGTGTTTAGACAGTTGTAAATGGGGAAACGGTTAATCTGATGTCAGGGAGTGGGGCGGAAGACCGACCTTTCCCCCTCTCCCCTAAACAAGTTTTAGGGAAAACAACTGCTGATGCCGCAAGATGGAATTGTTGGCACCGATTAACTCCCCAAATTCATAGGCTGTGCTTACGCTCACATTTTTTAAAGACTATTAAAGCACCTCATGAACCTTCTATTCTTTAGCTGTATGCAGCACTCATCTATCTATATAATTACTGACCCCCTAAAGGAAAAAGAACAACGATGAGAGACACTAGATTGAGATACAATAATAGTTTTTTTTATTCCATTCATAACTAGACAATGGATGGGTACATTAATGTGTTAAAATTTGTAAAACTTTTATAAAAAAACACTTTCCTTTTGTAATGCCATCACCTGAACGCAGCAATGCTAACATTACTATACGGAACAATCCTGGAAATGCACCACTGTCAGTCACAGTGAAGTTATCTATCTGCAATGAAAGAGACATGGAACCTGAGGCGTTAACAAACAAGATGAAAGGAAATGTGGGAGCCACTAAGCAGAAACTGCTTCCTTTCAAGTTGGGTGGGGTGGGCGGGGGAGCCAGCAAGTGGGAGGGAATGACTGAGGCCAAGCGTGCGCTGACGAAGCGGATGGGGGTGGATTGAGAACGAGTTTACTAAAAGCCAATGCTGTGATTAGCCATGCATAAAATTTAACGTGAATGCCATCACCTGAACGCAGCAATGGTAATATTATTTTTATTTTATTTATTTAATTGCTTATATCGCGCCAGAATCGACCCATGAGGTATCTCCGCGCTTTGCTCGCATTAGTACTGAGGAAATGTTGACTCCGTGTGGTACCACAGGGTGGGTTATGCTTCCTGAAACAGAAGAGTTTTTAATGTTTTCCTGAAACACAGATGATTATCATTGTGTCTCAGGTTGGATGGAAGCTTGTTCCAGATGGTAGGGCCTATAAAGGATAGAGCACGTCCACCTTGTCTGACTTTTTTATGGTGGGGATTTCCAGTAGAAATTGGTTGCTGGAACGTAAAAGGCGTTCAGGTTTGTATATCTGAAGTTTTTGTGCCAGATATCTGGGGCCTTGCCCATAAAGGCATTTGTGCACTAAGCAGCAGATTTTAAATTTAACACGTTGTCGTATTGGCAACCAGTGGAGATGTCTTAGCAGGGGTTTGGACGGGGTTCTTGCAGGAGCATTTAGAATCAATCTGGCTACCGTATTTTGGACTACCTGCAAACGATTAAGCGCCTCCTCATTTGCTGATATGAGGAGGCCGTTGCAGTAGTCCAAACGGCTTATCACCAGGGTTTGCACAAGAGTCTTCCTGTGGATGTCAGGCAGCAGAGGGAAGACTCGCCTTAACTGGCCAATTGTTCTAAAACAAGCTCCTGTAACGAAGTTAGCATGCTCCTTTAAACTCAAATTCTGATCAAGTTTCACCCCCAAGTTCTTAACAACTAGCTTTGGGCATGGGACAGGGCCTAGTTCTAAAGGCCACCAGTCGGGGGACCAGAGCATGCTGGCTTTCCCAAAAAGCATTAGTTCGGTCTTCCCGACATTACACTGGAGGCAATTAGTAGCCATCCAGTTGGATACTGCTCTCATGCCCTCGGCAAAATTGTTCTTCACTTCAGGCGTAAGAGAGTTGAAAGGAAAAAGCAGCTGGGTGTCATCAGCGTATGACACTGGAGTGAACCCAAACCTTCTCACAATCTCTACAAGGGGGGCCACATACACATTAAATAATGTGGGGCTTAGGCATGAGCCCTGTGGCACCCCCTTAGTGAGTACCCTCGAGATGGAACGATAGGGTCCCACACTGACAGATTGTGAGCGGCCGGAGAGAAAGCTCTCCAACCAGGACAGTGCCAATCCTCCAATACCCACTCTCTGTAATCGGCTGAGAAGAATCTCATGAGACACAGTATCAAAAGCGGCCGACAGGTCTAACAGCACCAGAATCATCGATCCTCCTCTATCCTGTGACATTTTGATGTTATCGGTCACGGAGAGGAGTGCCGACTCTGTGCTGTAGTTGGATCTGAACCCAGATTGTGATGGGTCCAGGCCCCCTGTCGCCTCTATGAACCTGGAAACATGGATGTTTACATGCTTCTCGGCAAATTTACTTAAGAAGGGCAAGAGAGAGATGGGGCGGAGGTTGGAGAGTTCTGTCCATGGTAAGGCCGTGTTCTTCCGTATTGGGTTCACAACTGCTTCCTTCCACTGCTGAGGGAGCTGACCTTCTTTAAAGGAGAGGTTTAGAATCTTTTGGATTGTAGTACAAAGTATATTATTCAAAGTGACAATTAGCTTAGCTGGTATCAAATCAAGAGGGGATCCTGTTTTCATATTATTTATTAGTGTCTGGGTATCATTATAACTAATGTCAGGGAAGGTAAGTAGGGTGCCTCTAGATGTATCGGGGTGAGTCATGCTGGAATGCTCCAGATCCCCGGGGCATTGAGCAGTGATGATTTTTTTATAAATAATCTCAATTTTATCCTCGAAAAATTGAGAGATGTTATTACACAAAGTTTGTGTAAATTCGTCTGGACTTTCACATGCAGTTGGTTTAGTGAAGGTATCCAGGATTTTATAGAGCTCTCTGGAGGAATTGCCAGCTTCAGCTAACTGTGCAATAATGCTGTTCTTTCTTGCCTGCTTAATGTTTTTATAATAGGCAGACATGGCTTTTTGGTAGTTGATCTTATTTTCATTGGTATGAGTTTTCCTCCAGAGTTTTTCCAGCTTCCTACACCCTTGCTTTTCTAATTTTAAAGATTCTGTGTACCATACCTCTCTCTTGGCCGCAGAAGGTTGTTTAATTGTTTTTTGTGGGGCCAAGTGATTCAGCATGTCAAGTAGAGTGGCATTAAATTTAGACAAAGCTGACCCAATGTCATCAGAATCCGATATTGCAGGCTCACTCCATGTTTCTTTCACTGTTTCTAAAGTGATCTTATGCCAGGGCCTTCGTTTGATGGTCGGTACAGTTGGGGGTTTGTTTGGTTTATTCAGATTTTTAAAGGTGAATTCAAGCATACTGTGGTCTGACCAATTAACTGTTTTTGGATGATGACAGTATACTGATGTACAATTGGTAAATATTAGGTCCAGTGTGTGGCCGCCTCTATGAGTGGGCCCACTATTCTGCAGCTCAAGACCCAATAAAGCCAGGTCAGATATTAAGGTCTTTGTTTCTGGATGATCTATGTTGTCCACATGAAAGTTAAAGTCACCCAATAAAATGAACTTTTCTCCAACTTTCATGTGTTGTGCCAGTATTTCCACTAACGCTATCGCAATGGTAATATTACTATACGTTACAATCCTGGAAATACACCACTGTCAGTCACAGTGCAGTTATCTATCTGCAATGAAAGAGACATGGAACCTGAGGCGTTAACAAACAAGAAGAAAGGAAATGTGGGAGCCACTAAGCAGAAACTGCTTCCTTTCAAGTCGGGTGAGGGGGGGGGTGTGGGGGGGTGGGCGGGGGAGCCAGCAAGTGGGAGGGAAAGACTGAGGCCAACCCAGAGATTCATAACCAGTGATAACCACACTTAACAACAAGTAGGGAGGAGCATGTAAATAGAGAAGGAGAGAGAGGCACCATAGACATGAGGGGAATGGGAGATAGAAAGAGAAAATGCGAGAGACATGGAGGGAGGGTGGGAGGGAAAGAGAACGAGCAACAAGCTCTCGGCATTGCGTGGCGGGGGGGCGGGTGACCTGGGGAGCGGGGCAAGTCGAGTCAAGCAAGAAGTCTGGTGCGAGGCGTGGGGGGAGGAGGAGGGAGGGGGAGCAGGCATATGAGGTGTGAGTGAGGCCAAGCGCATGCCTGGCGAAGCTTCACGCTCCAGTAGACAACATGCATGGTGAGAAATCCGCTTGTTCAAAAGAGTTTGTTTAAATCCACTTGTTCAGAGCTATAAATAGCTCGACCTAAAAAAATAAGGGGCACGGCATGAAGGGCATAGATGGGGAAGGGATGGGTGAGGGAGGGGGAACAATGGCCTGATGCAGGAAGTTGGACCATAACTGAAACAAGTAGGAGGGAGGAAGCGGCAGCTACAGCCCAGGGAGTAAGCAATCGCATGGAGAGCAGCTCTTCCCAAAACTATATTACGGCCATTAAAGTGATAGCGCAGCATGGGGAGCTTTGTAAAAAAAATACTATTTTAAGGGAAATATAGCATGCCATATGTAAACAAAGGCACACAGTCACCATAAAACTGAAAGCACAGCTTAAAAAAACAACTGTTGACACCGTAACTGAAACAAGCCGGAGGGAGGGGGAGGCAGCCATAGCCCAGGGTGTGCGTTCAAATGCTCTCACAGCGGCTGAATATCGTGCCGTACTCGTTGCTGTAGCAGTCTCTGTAACTTCTGCAATGCAGCAGTAATATACCCATCACAGGCCACGAGAGAGCCGCTGGTACCGTACATGCATATCGGTTTGTTGAATTCGATCCATTGCGATTAAAGTGCTGCAGCCGACTGTGAATAGGGGAGGGAGCATATTTCCAAAAGCAAAGCACTACTCCCTTTTCGAGCACGTGGCGGCATAAACCAAGTAATTAAAAAGTATTGAGTGGACTGGTTGGCAGTGAACCAGCATAGCGCATGCAGGAGACCACAGTGTGCAAAAGTAAAGAAAGGTTTGTGGTTGCTTAAAGACAAAGCAACTACACTACGGCGCCCGTGGCAGGACGTGATGAGGAGCCATTACTAATAACGAATTGGGCGAGCTGCGCGGCCTGTCCCGCGAGTGGTGTGTGTGGCCCCATTGTGAAAGTGAAAGCATGCATAGTGCTCTGCAAATACAAACAAAAAGCGGCCGCCATTGCTAAAGCTGGCGTCATAACAGTGCTGTTTGATTAAGTAAAGAGTTCTCCTGAAGGGCTAATGCAAGCTATAGAGTAAGGACACACGTAAAAGAGCCAGTCCTGATGGGTGGTTACAATAAAAGACTGGGAGGTACTAAGGAGGGACTAACAAGACTGTTAACAAATCAAAAGCAAGACCTCTGACCTCCTGGTCAGAGACCTGCTCTCTCCCCCAGCAGCTCCGCTGTTGTGCTGCTGCCATTGCCCTGTGCCCTGTGCAGGTAGGTGTTCAAGGCCCTCCTCCACCAGCAGGCTCCTGCCTGTGCCTCATCCCTAGTGGTCCAGTGGGAGAGCCTTGTTCTTCTGCTGGTCCGCTGTTGTCTGTCTTGATTTGTGCCCGTTTTCTTTCTTTTGTCTGTCTTTTTCCTGTAATTTTGTGCCTCTGTTTATTTTGCCTGTTTTTATTTTGCCTGTTGGTTGTGCCCTTGTCTGTGTCCTCTGTGCCTTGTTTTTGCTGTCCTCTCCCCCGCCGCTGCTGCCCCTGTGGCCCCCCCTGCCAGTTCCCGCACCTGCCTCCCAGCTGCGCTTCCCTCTCCCTTCCCTATTTAATGGTAGCCACTACTCGGGTGTCTGAGCAAGAGCTCTGATCTCGTGGTCAGAGACCTGCTCTCTCCCCCAGCAGCTCTGCTGTTAGGCCACTGCCACTGACCTGTACCCTGTGCAAATAGGTGTTTGAGGCCCTCCTCCACCCACAGGCTCCTGCCTGCGCCTCATCCCTGGTGGTCCAGTGGGCAAGCCTTGCTCTTCTGCTGGTCCGCTGTTGTCTGTCTTGTGTTTGTGCTCATTTTTTGTCTTTTGTCTGTCTTTTACCTGTAATTTTGTGTCTCTGTTTATTTTGCCTGTTGGTTGTGCCCTTGTCTGTGTCCTCCGTGGCAGTTTTTGCCATCCTCTTCCTCGCATCTGCTGACCTTGTGGCCCCTGCCGGTTCCTGCTCCCGCTTCCCAGCTGAGCTTCCCTCCCCCTTCCCTATTTGGTGGCTGCCGTGCCGCTGGCATGGCAAAAAGCAAGCTTGTCTGCACCCATCCGTGACCCGATGACGACCAGCGCCAGGGACCCTGGTTCTTCAACCACTCACCTCTACAACTCTGCTGCCCTCCTCGCACTCAAACCCCAAAGGAACAACAACTGCCAGCTGTCTACGCCAGCCATTACCAACGGCCAGTTCTCCTGCCAACACTGGCAACAAACCTTCACCACCCTCTGTTCCCCCACTGCTGATGTCCCCACGACCGACACCAGCAGCCTCGAAGCCCTGAGATGCATCCTCCTTAATGTACACAGACATGCAGTAGAGATCTGGGACCTCCTCTACACCCTCTTACCAGACATCGCCTTCTTCAAGGAAACATGGACCAACCCCACCTTCCCCCCATCATCGCCACCGCCATCCCCAACAGATACAAGATCCAGAGGAAGGACTGCCCCAACTACCCAGGAGGAGTACTCGCCATCGCACACAATAGCTCCTTCTGACTCACCACCTCCAGCACGAGCGACTCCCTGTCCACCACCGAATGCCTCCATTTCCGGATCCAGCCCAGCGCCAGAATGACCTTACGAGCCACCCTCACCTACAGACCTCCTGGACCTCGCACCACGTTTACCACTACCATCGCTGACCTCATCGCGCTCCACGCCCTCGCCTCCATGGACTACAAACTCATTGGAGACCTCAACTTTCACCTTGACGACCTCAGCAACCCCAACTCCGCCACCCTTCTGGACAACCTTGCCAACCTCGGACTGCAACAACTCATCACCACTCCTACCCACAAGGCAGGACAAACCCTCAACCCTGTCTTTCCAGGAGGCAACAATGTCCACTTAAGCCACACCACGTAACCCATCTGGACGGAGCACTACTGCGTTCACTTCCACAACAAAAACTCACCGCACCCAATCCGGCACCCCACCCACAGTGAAGGAACTTGAGCAAGATCACTAAGGAGCACCTCAATTCCACCCTCAATCATGAAGCCCCCTATCACGACCAACGCCAACTCCGCAGCCAAAGAACTTCACAGATGGATCACCAACTGCGCAGACGAG
This sequence comes from Lissotriton vulgaris, assembly GCF_964263255.1. Lineage (NCBI taxonomy): Eukaryota > Metazoa > Chordata > Amphibia > Caudata > Salamandridae > Lissotriton > Lissotriton vulgaris. Next base: position 13,360 of record NW_028241896.1, read on the forward strand.
CTCGCCCCCTTCTGCAACCCTGTCAGACAGCGACCCAGGAAGACCTCCTGGTTCACCACCGACTTCCAAGAAGCCAGACACACCAGCAAACATCTCAAGAAGAACTAGAGAAACAGTAAAACTTCAGAAGACCACTTCACTTACAAGAAAGCCATGACAGAATACCACCAACTCATCAGATCCACAAAGAGGACCTTCATTCGTAACAAAATCCACACCAACACCAGCAACTCCAAGGCACTCTTCAACTTCATCCAGGAATTCACTAAGCCGTCCATCAAAGCACGGACTTTGCACCCTCCAGAACCTCTGCAATAAACACAGCTCTCACTTCCACCTGAAGATAAGATCCCTCAAGACAACTTCGACAAACAGACAAAGGACATTAAATCGACTCCGTCCCCAGCAATGAAAGTCAGCCTACCATTTCCTCCTGGACCCCAGTGACCACCGAAGACACCGAATTCACCATGAAAGGCATTCACTCAGGAGCGCCCACGGACCCCTGCCCTCCGCACCTCTTCCACAGAGCTGCCGCTGCCATCGTACCAGAGCTGCGACGCACCACCAACGCCTCCCTCGAAGCCGGCACATTCCCTGATGACTGAAAATGCACAGAAGTTAAGCCCATCCTCACGAAGCCCTCCGCAGATCCAACAGACCTCAAGAACTAAAAACCCATCACTCTACTCCACTTCATGGCCAAGCCATCGAAAAGATTATCAACGTCCAACTAACGAAATTCATGGAAGAGAACTCCATCCTCAACCCCTCTCAATCCGGATTCAGCAGCCACCACAGCCCTGAGACTGCCCTATTCACCACCCCAGACGACATTCGCAATCTCCTCGACCAAGGATACACTGTGGCCCTGATCCTGCTTAACCTCTCTGCAGCCTTCAACACAGTTTTCCATCGCACTCTCACCGCCAGACTCCACAACGCCCGCCTAAGGGGACTGCCCTTGACTGGCTCTGCTCCTTCCTCACCAGCAGAGCCCAAATAACCAGACTTCCTCCATTTCACTCTGAACGCACAGAGATCAGCTGTGGAGTACCCCAAGAATCATCGCTCAGCCCTACCCTCTTCAACATCTACATGGCACCCCTCACTGCCATCATCAGACAGCATGGACTCAGCATAGTATCCTATGTCGTCGACACCCAGCTCATCCTCTCCCTCACCAAGGACAAGCAGACTTAGCTTCCAGAAAGGAATGAAGGATGTTGCAACCTGGATGAGCAGCAGCTGCTTAAGCTCAACTCGGAGAAGACAGAAGTCCTCCCCTTCTGCATGGGACAACACTCGGTCGCCCACCGCCCTCTGGAGCCCTCCCATGGGCCACGCCCGGCTCCTCAGCATCATACTGGACTTCTCCCTCTCCATGACCCAACAAATCAACAGCGTTGCTTCCATCTGCTTCAACACCCTCTGCATCCTTCTCCATGACCTTCAAATGGATCCCCTCCCGAATCAAGAAAGGCTGTCACTCACACACTCATAACTAGCAGATTAGATTACGGAAACACCCTCTACGCCGGGAACAACAAGTTTCTGTTCCGCAAGCTCCAGACCTTAGAGAGCACCGCAGCCAGACTTGTCCTCGGCGTCCCCTGACACGAACACATTAGCCCTGTAATCCTGGTTCCCTCGGGATTGGGTAACACGAACACCCCCCCTTGATCTCCCCAGCTATATCGCAAGTAAAGACAAGACTGGCCGTGTAAGGATAACCAGCTCTTTATTATCACACGGTAATACCAGATGATGAACCTCAGACAACACCCTGTGTTTGAGTAGATGATAGGTCAAACCGTCCTCTGCATGAATACCGGTCCCGGCATTCCCCAACAGAGGACACCGTGCTAAGCAGTGGCCGACAATGCCACTCGATTAATGAACTAGTTGGTTGATTCCTCAAGTCGTCCTCCGCATTGGTGTCGGTCCCGACACTCACTCCAACGGAGGACAAACCACGGGTTGCACTAACCGATAAGGTATCGGTGTCCCCCACACTCAATAACCCTCGAGCGGGGACTGGCAAGGTTCGTAAGGGGGACGGAGTCCCAAGCGCTCGATAACCCTCGAGCGGGGACTGGCAAGGTTCGTAAAGGGGACGGAGTCCCAAGCGCTCGATAACCCTCGAGCGGGGACTGGCAAGGTTCGTAAGGGGGACGGAGTCCCAAGCACTTGCGGCAACAGAGACGGTCCTGTCTCTTTGTCGCATACGGTTTCCAAAACCCCCACTCTAACTTCCAAAGCTCACCTTCCTTGAAGCCTCGGCGAAGCGGCTGCTCGGCTCGAATTCAAAATATCCGACGCCGTCTGCTTCTTCCGGGTCTGTTTTATGGTGGCGTGTTCTGCGCATGCTCCTTGCTTGGCCTTCTGGGTAATGTAGTTCTGGGCGGGGATCGTTCTGGGTGTTGTAGTCCTTGGTCATGTACATGCAGTACTCAGTTACGGAGCCCTAGATTTGTGTCTTAACAGTACATCCCCCCTCCATCAGGGTCCCCCGGCTGGACCGGGCTTCCCCGGATGCTTTTTGTGGAATGTGGACACCAAGCGCGGCGCACAGATTCCGGCGACAGGCTCCCATGACTGCTCCTCAGGCCCATAGCCTTTCCACGCAACAAGGTACCACAGCTTGCCCCTTCTCCATTTCGAATCTCTGATGCCCTCGACCTCGTAGTCGCGTTCGTTGCTCACCAACACCGGCTCATGGACTGAAGGCTTGGTCGCATACGAGGGTTTGAGCAGAGAGATATGGAATACCGGGTGAATGCGCATACAGTTCGGCAGCTCTAGCCGCATATTCACAGGGCTGATGCATTCCTTGATGCGATATGGACCGATGAACCGAGGTTGAAAAACGCTGTGTTTCCCGAAACCTCAGGTTTCTCGAGGACACCCATACGTAATCCCCCGCTTTGTACAGTGGCCCCGGCCTCCGTCGTTTATCAGCATACCTCTTGTAGACCTTCTTGGCCTCCACCAAACACCGCTTGGCATACCCGGTTGTGTCCTTAATGTGAGCTACTCTTCTGGCTGCTTCAGGATTGCCCTTTGTGGTGGAGGGGTGAAACAGCGGGAGGAACCTTGGATGGTGCCCATTGTTGCTGTAGAACGGAGACACCTTTGTGGAGGCGTGTGTGGCGTTGTTGTACACGATCTCGGCAAGCCACAACTTGTCCACTCACTCCTCCTTGCCCTGATCGACGTAGCAGCGGAGGTATTGCTTCAACGTCTGGTTGAGGTGCTCCATTTGGCCGTCCGTTTGAGGATGATAGCTGGTGGACAACGCGGAGGTAACATGCAGCACCGAACACCAGTTTTTCCAAAACTGTGCCGTGAACTGCGACCCCCGGTCCGACACAATCACACTGGGGAGGCCGTGGACCCTCACCACCTCCTTCAGGAGCGTGACCGCCAATTGCCCTGCCGTTGGCACCCCTTTGCAGGCGATGAAATGACCCATCTTGGTCAAGTAGTCGATTACCACAAGGATGGCGGTACATCCCTTGTCCACAGGCAACCCTACCACGAAATCCAATGAAATGTGGTCCCATGGTCTAGCGGGTGTTGGAAGCGGTTGCAGTAGACCCTGAGGGCGACTGTGAGCCGATTTCATGGTGACGCATATCGTGCATTCTGCTATCCAATCCCGAACATCAGCTATCACTGACGGCCACCAAAATTGGCGCAATACGTAGTCAACCGTCTTCTCCACACAGAAATGTCCAGCACAGGGCGACTCGTGACACCACCTGAAGGCCTGTTTCCGCAGGCGGGCAGTAGGTACCAATACACAACAACCTTTCACCGGCACACCGTCTTGAACCTGCAATTCCTTATGCCGTTGTAGCCATGTTTTCCATCTGAAGGTGTTGATGCCTTTCTGTATCCCTTGGAGGAAGGCCCCTGGCTGTATCGCTCCTACCACCGCACCCGGGCTTATGATGGACTTGATGGTTGGCAGAGGATGTTCCGCCTCAGTGGATTGCCTTGAAAGAGCATCGGCTTTCCGGTTCTCAGTGCCCGGCCTGTATGTGATGGTGAAGTGGAAACCGGAGAAGAATAACATCCATCTCATCTGCCGGGGGATAGCTGTCGGGCTGCCGTCATGAATTGGAGGTTCCGGTGGTCGGTGAACACTAATACCACATGTTTGGCTCCCATCAGCAAATGCCTCCATTCAGTGAAGGCGTCCTTGATGGCCAGGAGCTCTTTTTCGGCGACGTGATAGTTGCGTTCTGCCATGTTCAGCTTTCTGGACATGAAAGCAATGGGATGTAGCAACCCCGTTACCGGGTTCTTTTGTGACAGGATCGCCCCTACCGCCACATCCGAAGCGTCCTCTTCCACCAAGTACTGCTGTTCCGGGTCAGGATGGGCAAGAACAGGAGCTGACACAAAGGCTTTTTTCAATGTACAGAACGCTCCCTCAGCCCCGGCAGACCATAGAAACGTAGCCGATTTCCTCAGAAGATGAGTGATGGGAGCCACCAGTCCTGAAAACCCCTCTATGAACCTGCGATAAAAGTTGGCAAAGCCAAGAAAGCTTTGCACTTCCTTTACGTTCTTAGGGGCAGGCCAGTCTACCACGGCTTTCACCTTCCTCTTCGCCATCGTTTGTCCATCAGGACTCAGCATGACTCCCAGGAATTCCACTGTTGTCACATGGAAATCGCATTTACTGAGCTTGCAGTAGAGCGAGTTTTCGCGTAGGATCCGCAGCACCGCCGACACATGTCTCACGTGATCTTCCTTGTTGTCCGAGTAGATCAAGATGTCGTCGATGTATACGACGACGTATACATCCAGGATGTCTCATAGAACATCATTCAAGAAGAACTGAAACGCTGCAGGGGCGTTACAAAGCCCGAATGGCATCACTCTGTATTCGAAGAGGCCGTACCGCGTATTGAAGGCCGCTTTCAACTCGTCCTCGCAGAGCATGCAGACTAGGTGGTAAGCTCCTTTCAGATCGAGCTTAGTGAACACACGGGCCTTCTTGACTTGTTCCAGGAGCACGTTGATAAGTGGCAGGGGGTATCGATTCTTTATGGTGATGGCATTGAGCGCCCTAAAGTCCACACGGGCGTGGAGTTCCCCACTGGCCTTGGGGATAGAAAACAGCGGAGATGCCGCCGGTGATTTCGATGGCCTGATGAACCCTAGGCTCAACATTTTGTCCAGATAAGCTCTGAGGTGGATGTTTTCCGGCTCCGACAAAGCGTACAGCCTTCCGCCTGGTATTGTTGCACCAGGGACCAGGTCTATCTGACAATCGTAGACCCTATGGGGTGGTAGCGTTTCCGCTTGGTCGTCATCGAAAACGTCCCTAAATGCCCGGTATGCCGCAGGGAGCACCATTTCCTTTTCTGCCACTGTAGCCACTTCCCACCCCGTGGTCGCTAAGCTTGTGTGAGATCCCGAAGACACCCCGCATGAACGGGAACAGAAAGGGGAGTCCATCCGTAAATCCTGAGTTTCCCAATTGATCGACGGGTTGTGTTTTTTCAGCCATGGTAACCCTAATATGATCCAATACTGTGAAGCACAGAAGATGTTGAAGTCCATGACTTCCACGTGTTGTGTTCCGTACCCCACCTCAATGTCACTGGTGTGGTGGCTGATGGGCCCTGAAACCAACCTGCGCCCGTCTACTGCGAACACTTCCTCAGGGACCGCACACGGCCTTAACTCCACTCCAACACGTTGAGCCTCTGTCTCATCCATAAACAGCCCCGTGGCCCCTGAATCAATCATCGCGGAGACCGGAACCCATTCGTTCCGCACCTTTAACTGTAGTGGAATAAGCATGTGTCGTTCGTTCTTTGCTGTCCGTAGCTGCGCTGAAGGGATAGAACCATGACTCCGGGAATCCCCTTTGTTGTTCCGGGAGCCCTTTCGTTTTCCGCCCCCTTGTCCACCGTCGCGGTCGACACTCTGCTGGGGTGAGAATGTCCTGTTCTTGGTTTCGCAAGGCATTCACGGACGTAATGTCCCTTCTCGCCGCAGTATAAACAAAGCCCCTGTTTTCTGCGAGACTCTTTTTCGGTTGCCGTAAGGCTGGCTCTGACGGCTCCGATGTCCATGGATTCAGTGCGTTGGGTGGGTGTAGCCTCTGTGGTAATTGGATTGCTTGCAGTGAGGGGCGTTTCGTCCTTCTTCTGAACACCCCCCCGACGTTCGCTTAAGCGGTGTTCGAGTCGAAGGGCCAGGCTGATCAAGTCTTCACATTGCACTGGTTGTGGGTCGATTTGGGCAATCACGTCCTTCAACTCCTCGCTCAGACCCTGATGGAATAGCGCTGTTTGTTTGGCAGGTGGCCATTTGGTTTCAGCAACTAGGCGTCTGAAAGCGTTCAGGTACTGGACAAGCCCTGAGGTGCCCTGTTTCAGCTCAAGCAATTCCCTGTACGCGGTGTAGGAATCTGCTCTCCGATCGAACACCTTCACAAACTCTTCCTGAAACAGTTCCCAGTCGTACAAAAGCGGGTCGTCCCTGCTCACCAACGGTACCGCCCATTGTGCTGCATTCCCCGCCAGGTAGGAGATCATGAAGGCGACTCTAGCTTGGTTTGTGGGGAAGGACTTCGGTTTGCAGGAGAAGTGGAGGGCCACCTGCGTTATGAAGACCTGTACCATGGTGGGGTCCCCGCTATATCTTTCCGGGGTGGCAAGGGGTATTGCCACTGGCATTTCTACTACTACTGCAGAAGGCGTTCCTGTGCTAGGAGCCCCAGGGTTGAATGGATTCCTCTGCTAGTTGTCCATCCTAGCTCTCAGATCCGCCGTTTCCTGGCGTGATGCGGCTAGTTCGTTCTGGACATCCAGTAACGCTGCCAGTACGTCCTCCATCGCGGCCATGGTGTTGTACCTAACTGGGAGGATGATTGATGGTAGTACAGGTCGGATATTATGTAATCCTGGTTCCCTCAGGATTGGGTAACACGAACACCCCCCCTTGATCTCCCCAGCTATATCGCAAGTAAAGACAAGACTGGCCGTGTAAGGATATCCAGCTCTTTATTATCGCACGGTAATACCAGATGATGAACCTCAGACAACACCCTGCGTTTGAGTAGATTGTAGGTCAAACCGTCCTCTGCATGAATACCGGTCCCGGTATTCCCCAAAAGAGGACACCGTGCTAAGCAGTGGCCGACAATGCCACTCGATTAATGAACTAGTTGGTTGATTCCTCAAGTCGTCCTCCGCATTGGTGTCGGTCCCGACACTCACTCCAACGGAGGACAAACCGCGGGTTGCACTAACCGATAAGGTATCGGTGTCCCCCACACTCGATAACCCTCGAGCGGGGACTGGCAAGGCTCGTAAGGGGGACGGAGTCCCAAGCACTCGATAACCCTCGAGCGGGGACTGGCAAGGTTCGTAAGGGGGATGGAGTCCCAAGCGCTCGATAACCCTCGAGCAGGGACTGGCAAGGTTCGTAAGGGGGACGGAGTCCCAAGCGCTCGATAACCCTCGAGCGGGGAATGGCAAGGTTCGTGAGGGGGACGGAGTCCCAAGCGCTCGATAACCCTCGAGCGGGGACTGGCAAGGTTCGTAAGGGGACGGAGTCCCAAGCGCTTGATAACCCTCGAGCGGGGACTGGCAAGGTTCGTAAGGGGGATGGAGTCCCAAGCACTTGCGGCAACAGAGACGGTCCTGTCTCTTTTTTTCACATACGGTTTCCAAAACCCCCGCTCTAACTTCCAAAGCTCACCTTCCTATTAGCCTTGGCGAAGCGGTTGCTTGGCTCAAATTCAAAATATCCAAAGCCGTCTGCTTCTTCCGGGTCTGTTTTATGGTGGCGCGTACTGCGCATGCTCCTTGTTTGGCCTTCTGGGTAATGTAGTTCTGGGCGGGGATCGTTCTGGGTGTTGTAGTCCTTGGTCATGTACATGCCGTACTCGGTTACGGGGCCCTGGATTTGTGTGCTAACAAGCCCACACCTGCGAGACCTCCACTGGCTCCCCATCGAGTAGAGAGTAACTTTCAAGATACTCACCCATGCATACAAATGCCTCCACAACATCGGATCCCAATATCTCAACGAAAGAATCGTATTCCACGCACCCTAGAGAAACCTCCAATCCACCGACCTCACCCTCGCTGAAACCCTGTGGATCTGCAGAGCCAGAACAGGTGGAAGAGACTTCTCCCACGTCGCAGCAAAGACCTGGAACAAGCTCCCGATCAACATCAGATCAACATGCACCCACTCTGCACATCTTCATGAAGACCCTAAAGACCTGGCTCTTCGACTGACCGGAGCTGCCCCCCTCCCTCTCCCCCCCCCAGAGCATTAAGACCCTCACGGGTGAGGAGTGCGCTTCACAATTCCCTGATTTAATGATTGATTGAAAAGCCAACATTTACAAAGGACAGTCAAAGCAGCCAATTAAAAAGATGGGGTTAAAGTGGGTGGAGCTCCAAGCCCATACCTGAATACAGCATGTCTTGAAGAGACAGTGCAAGCGCTGCCTAGGTGGGGCATAAAAAGTAAGCCCTAAGTATTCCTCTGACGTGGCATCATTCACACATCTGCAATGTTCAGTTTGTTTATCGGAGACTGGCCTCTGAGTGACAACATGTCACCTGGCAATATCGAGGTCCCATGTTACACTGTGTGCTTCCTGCCCCTTCCAGACCTAAGCGGTGGACACACCTCCCACAAGAATGACTTTTGTTCTAAAGAAAAGACAGGCTCATCTCTCCACTGACCCTTCCCTCGAGAGGGATATTAAGGATTCTTCAAGGTGTACCTTAGAGAAATAATTTCAGACAGAAGACGAGGTAAAAGGGTAACCTAGCATTTCGGAACAGAAGACCAGGTATGTTAAATCAAGCCCTACATGTAGGCAGACAAGAACAAGAGATACAAGGGTCCATCAGACTTATCCCAGGCCCCAGACTCTTCTGCACCCGGAGATAGAGAAGAAAGAGGCAGAAACTGAGGGGAAATATATGGACATGATGACTAAACTGCAGTCCTGAGTAAGAAGGACTAAAGCTCCTGAAACTGGCGGTCCTCCCAGGGAAGCAGGCTCAGATCTGGCTTGCACTGCAGGATAGTTAACACTATTAGTTGTGATGACGCAGTTCCCTGCTTGTGCAGAGCTCTTCCTGAGTGACTGTACCACAACGTCACATTTCTTTCCACACCATCACAATTCACAAAAGAAAAGAGGCAACATAAACAGAGGCACAGAATTACAGGAAAAAGACAAGGTAGAGGTGTATTATCCCGCAGCATTGACGAGAATCATTAGTAGTAGAGTAAGATTGAGTCTGCCCTTGAGATGAATAATGTTAACACTTCCGCCGTGCACATCAGAGCTCCCACTGGCTCCAATGGGAAGGCCAGAAGCAAAGTAGAACACTGCACCTGCACACGGGGCTTCTGGGGCCTGCACACATCACCCAGCTCCGCTGCTCCTATCCAGGAAAGTGCTGAAGACGCTTCTTGAAAGAACTGTGCATTAGGTCATGGTAATCCCTTATGCAGCAGGTGTACTGGCACCAGGTCTGAGGGGTGTGGGAGTTGCTTTGCATCACACGTATGTCTTGCTTGTACTACTCAACTGAAAGCAAGGGCAGCTCTTGTGTACAAAGCACATGTGAGACACGGCCTGCTGCGTGTTTTGTTGCTTTAGTTAGGTAGAGGACGTTGGCAGCGTGGCGCAGGCCCACTTTCATAAATCCTGCTAGAAATGTATGTAGCTATGATGAGGAGAGTTTGAATGTTAATACTGTCAGAGCCAAACCCAAACCGACATCAAGACTTAAACAGTGTGGTTCGGTCGATAACCACTCAGTTTCTAATCCGGAGTTACATGTGGGGGGGGCCTATAAACTCAGCTACCTCGGAAATATCTCACTCAGCAGTGGAAACTATTTTACAGGCTATTGCAGCTCATAGGGAAGAGACAGCTCTGGACAGTAAGAGATCCCGGGCTGCACTTCGTAAAATGCAAGGAGTTGTCAGGAAACTCTCCAAATCTTGCAACCTGATAGGGGAAAGAGTCACAGAGATGGAAGCCAGGGTTATGACGAACGAGAAAGAGGCCACTCTGAACTCTGAGCGAATTAAACTTCAGGAAGCCGAACTCATAGACATTAAATGGAAGCTGGAGGAGTTCGAAAACCGACAGCGTCGCAATAATTTGCGTATTCTGGGAATCCCGGAGAAAATGGAGGGGGCGGACACTCGAGCTTTTGTAGTAAAACTATTCAGAGAGTCTATGCCTGATCTTAAAAACTGGAACTGGGATGCCGAAATCCAACGAGCCCACCAGATGCCATTTAACTTGCCTTCTAAACCCGGGGTCTATCCCCGAGCCATTTTAGTATATTTCGGAAATTTCTTGTTAAGGCAGACGGTGGCTGACAAAGCAAGACCAGACCATAAGGTAGTATACAACGAGCTCTCTTATTTCACAAGACCAGACTTTTGCCACGTAACTGTGGAGAGACGGTGGCGAATCCGCTCTCTGATTAAACCGTTCCAAGACAAAGGTGCCCAAGCATACTTGAACAACCCTGTGAAGCTTAAAATTGTATTTGGTGGCCTCACAAAATTATTTTATTCCGAAATCAAAGCAAAAGCATACCTTGATGAATTGTCTTAGAAATGACTTATATCATTGACGCTTGTTTACCTATGTTTTAAAAAAAAAAATTTATAATGATCTTCGGTTTGATTATTTGGCTTGGATTGATTCTACCTTTGACAAATGCACACATTTAATCAGGGTATGATTTTGAAATGGTTAAGAAGTGAGGCATTGAAACAATTTAAGGTTGTCATTTAACACTTAATTGTATATTGTTAGTATAGGTGGTATTACGGATCTCCTTTTTCCCCTTTTTTTGGGTATTCATTTATTATTTTGGTACTTTAAATGGCGGTAGCTTAGATGTTGTGCTGTAACTGCATCACCCAGACTCTGGTTGAGTCTGTTTGCCTACTGTTTGGGGGGGGGGGGGGGGGGTTTCAAGGGGGGTGTGTGAGGGTAGGGTGGGGAGGGAGGCAGGGAAGGGGGAGTGGGGGTGGTTAGGGAGGGTGAAAAAACTAAAAAAAGAACCAGTTTTGTCAGCAAGAGGCTTAAGCAAGGGGAAGTTAAATGGAACAGAACTCGAGTTGGAGCAATGTCCTAAAACAAATTTGTATTTGCTTAAAGTGATCTTACTATCTTTTCCTATAAGCAATGGGTAGATTAAGTGTTCAAACTTGGAATGTTGGAGGGCTCTTATCTGGGGATAAACGAAGACGACTGGCTGAGTTATTGAAACTAAATCCTGTTGATATACTCTGTCTTCAGGAAACTCATGTTCCATGGGTTAAGAAATCATGGTTGAACTTGAAGGGGTATAATTTATTGATAGCCTCTACACAATCTTCGAACATAAGGGGTGTTGCAGTTTTAGCAAAAACAAGCCTTGGGTTAGGACTACGTCACCTCTCAGACCCCCTGGGTAGATGGGCTATTGTTAAACTTGCTTGTGGAATTACTATTTGCACCATATATGGGTCAAACCATGACGATCCAATTATCTTTGAGGTACTTGAAGCTGAACTGGCCACCTGGCAGGGCCCACTAGTTTTGTGTGGTGATTTTAACATCTCACTTATACCGTTGTTGTCCAATACTCCCTCCAAACAGAAATATCATGGTCGTAAACCCAGGGTGTATCAGGCTGTTAAAAGACTCTTGGGTAGCTATGGATTAATTGACGTCTAGTTACAAAACAATGCTCACGAACCAGGATATACTTATTTTTCTCATCCTCACCAAAAACAAGTTTGGATCGATTACATATTTGTCTCGGGAGACTTAGCACCACAAGCGACAATTAATAAACCCCCAAGAATAATTTCCGATCATAAGGCACTCATACTTGGGATCACAGCCAATTCACAATACACTCAACGGCGGTCCTGGTCGTTCGATAGGAAACTCTTGTCTAATCACGAGTTCATTACTCATATTAAAAACTGGACAGAAGAGTTCTTTAACATAAATCGGTTTAGCGCTTTCAGAAATACAGTGTGGGACTCCTACAAATCCGCTTTATTGGGGAGATTACTAGTTTTCAGTACTTCGCCAGAACTAAATCAAGAATAGAACATGAGTCAAATGTGTCAGCACTGGCTAAAGCTGAGCAAGACCACACTTCCTTAATCGCACAGCGTAGAGATGCTAGTAGCCAGATGCTCCAGGTAGCGGTCATAAAAGCTGAACTTAATACTAATCTTAGCCAGAAAGCTGCCCAAACCTATAGAGTTCATAGGAGGAAGGTTTATGAAAGTGGTGAAAAGGTGGGCAGGCAGCTTGCACTTCGAACCCATCAAAAAACGTAACAAATAACATCTCTACAATTATAGACGGTGGGCAGACCTTTTCGCAAGCATCTGATATCATCCCTCAATTCCAAAAATACTATCAAAGGTTGTATTCAGAAGAAGCTGTTACCACCGAAAAAGATATTGATTACTTTCTGGCGAACTTCCTCAATAACTCGGAGGCTGTTAGCCTATTAGATGATATATCCAGGGAAGAGTTAGAAGGTGAGATCACATTGGCTGAGGTAGAGTCTGCATTATCGCTTTTAACATCTGGCAAAGCAGCGGACCCGGATAGATTGCCGATCGATATTTATAAAATTCTTGACCAAAAATTATGTCCCCTTCTATATGATTTATTTCTGGGGGTTCAGTACAATGGTGTTCCTGCACACTCCTGGGATGAGGCCAGCATTATTGTATTCCCAAAGAAGGGAAAACCACCCGAGGCTTTAACATCCTATCGCCCAATATCTTTGATTAATTCGGACTCCAAATTATACGCAAAGGTGATGGCTGTTAAACTCAGTGGGGTCATTGGGCATCTGGTCTCTCCGTGGCAACATGGCTTCGTCCCGGGCAAGGGGACTACAGACCATACCCGTCGGGCTATAGCCCTATTTGATGCCATGTCTGTCACGGGGGGCCGGGTGTCAATGATCCTCTTGACGCTGAGAAAGCCTTTGATCGTGTTTCATGGAACTTTTTGTGGATAGCCATGGCACGCACTAATTTCGGCCCTGAATTTTTGAAATCTATTAAATCAATGTATCTACGTCCCAAAGCAAAACTTCTAATGTTAGGTTCAGAATCTGGTTATATTAATATTGCTAGAGGCACGAGGCAGGGGTGTCCCTGTTCGCCCCTACTTTTTGCTCTCTATATCAACCCCCTAATTCTTAAATTTTTGGAAAGCAATGTTATTAAACCAGCACTCTGTAATCAATTTGAAACAAAAGTGTTAGCTTATGCCGATGACATCGCGGTTTTAACACCTGACATGATGGAGGCGATCCAGGAAATTGAGAGAGTGGCCTTAGAATATGGCAATTCCTCGGGGTATTCTCTCAATAGAGGAAAGACTGTTATCTTATGTACTGATAATACTGTCTGCCCAGATCAAAGAAGAGCCAAGACAGCTACTTATTTTGGAGTAGTCATCTGCTTTAATACTAAGCTTGTAGTGAAACTTAACTTTGATCCGCTCCTGGAAGAGATAAAGACTGATTTGGATAGGGTAAATGGTCTCTACCTCACCATTATAGGTAGGGTCAATTATTTGAAAATGAATGTACTGCCTAGATGCCTATATTTATTTCGAACTATTCCTTTATCTGTTGAACCTAAAATTCTCACATTGATCAACGCCCTCATGTCTAAATTTGTTTGGCAGCACGGAAAGATTAGGCGATCACATTCTTTTCTGTCTCTTCCACTGGATAGGGGTGGGCTTACTTTACCTAAGATAACTTTCTACCACTGGGCAGCTTTTCTTAAACAGCTAACTCCTATGGTGTTAGATTCGATTGAAGAAAATTGGACTGATAAAGCGTTAATTCCCTCAATTTATGAGCTCGTACTCGGCCAAGATGCTAAAGGTTTATTACTAAGAAGGACCGAGGCAAGTTAGTATAAGAAGAACAAGGGAGAAATCCTAAATAGCGCCTGGAAAATCTGGGATAAAGTAGCCAAACACATGCACATTGGGAAAATTAATCGCTATACACCTCTCTGGCATTCCACTATTACACTCGGTCTTGATTTTGAATCTACTGCAAGGAAATGGGAAAGGCTGGGTATTAAAACTGTTAACGAGTTTTTGCTAAAAGGATCAGACACTGTTTTTATTGATTTAAAATCGAAATATGGTCTTTCTAATGGGGACTTTCTTAAGTTTGCACAGTTATTCACTAAGCTAAGAGCTAAAGGGTCTCCACTGTGTCTTTCAAAAATTGATATAATTGAGGCAATTGTTAGACCAAATACTAGGATAGGAACATTTTATGACACCCTTCTAACTGGAACACAGGATGATATGGAACAGACGGAAATTAAATGGGCGGCGAAACTTAATAATCCAGATATTGATATAGACAGAGTCCTGGAGTTGAGCCATAAATTATTTATGGCTAGTAACCTAAAAGCTCAACTGTTCAAAACAGTATTTGATCTCTATTTTACCCCGGCCAAACTTTTTGCGTGGGGCAAAAGAGAGAATGATCTGTGCCCGCAATGTTTACAAGGACCCGCTACTCTAATGCATATGTTAGCAACTGTTCCGAACTTATTGTTATAAAAAGTATGATTGCTTCCTTTTGGGAGAAAATATTTGGTCTTAAACTCCCCGAGTCTGATACCTTATTTGTTTTAGGTTATGACAACTCTTTAAAACTTTCTAAAACTGAAGAAAGATTGTTATTCATTGGTACAGCGGTATTGAGATTAATTCTGTCCGCCCGTTGGAAAGAAGCTTCCCCACCTAGCTTTCAGATGTGGCTAGCCCGCTTCTTAGCGGTTTACAGTTACGAATCGGCTACATTTGCTACTAGAGGCTTTAAAGCAAGGCTTCGAGGGGAGGCGATTTGGCGGGCTGTCTCAAATTGGAAAGCCTGGATAATTCCAAGTGGAATTGGTTGAGGTTTACAAGACTCTATTTGATTGTATATATGCCACTTAGTAGCTCTTAGTCTCTGCATTTAGTTCCACAGTTCGTAAATGTTCCTAAATGTATGTATAATTTATCCATTCTTAAAGCTTTATGTTCTGTTTTGTTTTTCTCTATTACCTGTATTTTTTTTCCATGTATATACTGTTTAAAATTATCTCTGATTGTCTTATGCTTCTACTGGTTCTTTAATAAAATAAAAAATAAAAATG